>NC_134475.1:28021240-28115619 GCF_964194025.1 Convolutriloba macropyga
TGCATACATACAATACATAAATACAAAACATACATTTTATACAATACATACATACATACAAACTTTACATACATACATACATACATACATACATACATACATACATACATACATACATACATACATACATACATAAATACATACATACATACATACATACATACATAAAATACATATATACATACATACATACACACATACATACATACCTATATACATGCATACATACATACATACATACATACATACATACATACATACATACATACATACATACATACATACATATATACATACATACATACATACACACATACACATTGATAAAAAAACCCAGAGTTGTACAAGAAAACAAGTTTTCACCTAAGTATGTACACATTTATGGTCATAATCACTCATGTCTGTAAATGCATACCAAAATTGGCGAAAAACAACAGAAAAAAAACTAACCTGTTAGTAGCTGTATAAAATTATTAATGATTTATTATGTGGAGAGTCATGGGATCATGCCCAAACATGTTCAGGGTCACGACACTTCCAAAATAAAACTGAACAATCGCAGTGCTGGATTTATTATTCCAGTTAACAACCAATCAGAATTGAAAGATTTATTAACAAGAACTCGAAACGCACACGTTCAGTAAACAGTTAATAATGAACCCAATAGAAACAAAAGACATCAAGCTCATTCATGAAAAATTTTGTCACTGAGAGGTAACATAATTTATACGCACTTATCTTATCGACAGTTATATTTCGTAGCTGCTTGTTCTTTAATAGATCCAGAAGCTGACGGTGAAATAGCAGTTATATTTAGACCCTATGGTGATTTCATTATAATTGATAATTCAAGACTAGATCCTTTATTGAAACACAGCAAAGTGCTACGACTTCATGCAGCATTGCATAACGCCGCTGGATTTATAAAAGATTGCAGGAACAAAGGCCCTGGATATGTTGACGCTTTTCCATTACTCACCAGTAAACAATTGTCTTTTTGGCCACTTGACAGGAATATTGTTCATTCTATCGTTAATTTTTTTTCATTCACATTTGTTTCGTGAATTGGAATGCTAGAAAATTTTGGCAGCAAAACCACAAATATAATTGTCCTCGATCTCAGAAGTTTCAAACTCAAGTCACTTGGATTCATTAAAAAAGAACGCAGTTTGTGATCCAGTTACAACGATACAATATTTTTCAAACCCTCACTTAATTTTGCTGATTTACCTGCACACAATAGACAAACTGTTATTTGGCTGACCAACAACCTACACGATCTTGACTGGGACGAAGGTGATATACCTTACTGTGATTTGAAAACAATCTGGTCGAGTTTTAGTTTCCAATTCACCCGGAAAATTTTTTTTGCTAAAGGCATTGAAAAGTGTGAGCTTCTCAGTAAGCTGTTACAGAAAACTGTTTATAATCTGGAAGATCTAAATTGCCCCCGAATCTCAGAGATAATATCAGAAGAAAAAGTTCCCTCCTGTTATCTTCATTCAAACTTTCGTTCAACAAACGATCAATTATCAAATCACTGCGCAGAATGTAAAGCAAGAATATTTTCACAGTGGACACAGTGATGCACAGAGAAGACATGGCAACTATAACAACCTATCTGTCAAACAACTTGAAGATATTCACTTGCTTGACTCCACTTGACGATCAGCCGATTGTAATATTCAACAGAGTTCAGGATCCCTCTCCACCAATACAGAATAATTTTTCAAGTGATCATCAGAACCGAGCGAACTATCTCAACAGTAAGCCAAACACATCACAACAACCGCGTTACAACTCGCTTTATAGCGCAGCAGCAAAACGTTATTTTGCAACCATTACTCTTTCTCCCGACGAGCTAGACAGCCTTAGGGCTTTCCTGCCCGTGATAGATAATTTCTATCACTTCCAACTGTACGTAAAAAATAAGCAGAAAGCTGGAGAACATCGGAATCAAGTCAATTATGGCTATGAACAAAACAAACCAGAAACCTATGCAGTTCCCCAAAGAGGAGCGAATTCCACGTTGGAAGCAATGGGCGGACAAAAAAGTTCCTCAATTTAGATTGAAAAAAAAACACCACCAGAACGTGAGCTATCACTTAATGAGATGCCGAATGAGTTGCGATCATATGTCTTGGAACACCCCAAACTTGAAAAAGTCTTCAATCAATCATCGTTCACGGACAATGATTCATCAACCGTTTGTTATAAACTATAGATGAAAAGTCATATTAGAGGTTCAATTTGTTTGAGTTCCGGTACATGAAACAGTTGCCCAGTGAATACTTTTTTTTATCAATTTCTATCATTCTTGTTTTGATTCACTTTTCAGTTAATCATTTTTCTCCAATGAATCAAAGAGATGTGGCTGACGCCGGTATCAGTAGTTTAGTCTTTGATGTAAACAACAGGGAGAGGCCCCCATGGCGTTGTTGTTCAAGTTCAACAGTGCCAAGGTAAAGTAATATTCTTTGTTCAAGTGAGTATCATTGTCTTTATGATCATTCTTTGCTTCTCTATGCTCTTTCTACTATCAGAAACCTGTGAAGAGAAGTCAATTTGGGTTGCTCTTATCAAGTTTATTTGGGTACAATTTACCTAATCCCAAACTCTGAACAAAGTCATTTTTACACACGACAGGGTGTTCATGTCAATTGTAGGACTCAGTGGTTGTAAAACAGAACTCTTGATTCGAATGCTAAACGATTCGACCTTTTATTGACGCTTTGTGAAATTTTAATATTTTTTCAAAGAGTTCCAACCACTTTTCAAAGATATGCAACGAGTTATACCAGGGATTGAGTTTCTAAATTACTCAGGCTTTGATATAACAAAAATCTATTGCATTGTCTGCTTATCTCTGACGATTCATGTGAAGAAATCTACAAGGACAAAGAATTTGTAAAAATAGCTACCTCAGGACGTCATCGCAAATTACATTTTATATATGTCAAACATAATTTGTTCCATGAAAGCAAATGGTCCAGAACCATTGATCTGAATACAACACACATAATATTTCAAGTCGCTCCCTGACATTCAACAAATTGAATATCTTGGAAAACAGTTGAATTGTCTCCAACTGATAAATGAAGTATACAAACTAGCAACTGCGGAGCCCATTAGACAATTGATGATTGATCTCGACCCAAAAACCAGCCAAGTGTTACGCTTTTCATCGCAACTTATTGGACCGGATCCGTCTATTTTTTTTATTTTGTCCCCTGAAGCAGTCATTACAACAATAACAAATGAAAAAGAAACATTTGCTTATGCTCAAGCAATGGGCAAATAACAAAAATGAGAACAGGGCTCAAATAAAAACGTTACGTCAGGGCGATTTCATTTGGTTTTTGAGTGACTGTTTGATGAACGTACTCTCTTGAGCTGTACCAATCATTAAAGTAGAATTTAAAAAATTCGTGAAACCACTACCTAAACTTGCAGACAGAGGAGTTGAAAAAAGTGAAAATCAAAATTTTTTGATCAGATTCTGAAATCCGCCTAATTAAACTAATTGCGTTACCTTGTATTGAGTTTCTGGAGCAAAATTCACATTGAAGTGTTTGTGACAATTCCTCGCCAAATTTATGCGAATGAGCAACACCGAATTACTCAACTTCTCAACAACAAAAACGTTCGAGAGAAAGCAAAACAAATATCACTGTTGCAGAGAAACAAGTATCCACCAGCGCCTTCTTTCATGCAACAAGACACGCAACAGCAGATAGATAAAATTTTGGAGACTGTCAAAGATGAATTGAATGAGACTAGAGATGAGAAAATTGATACAAAAGTTTCAACTGAAATCACTGAGCGAGTTTGAGAGATAATAAACACCATGACAGAAAATAGTATGAAAAAGCGATTATAATATTTGAAAAATTAGAAGAGTCAGAATCTCTATCGTTAGATCAAATATTAAGACTAATGGTTAATCAGTCAAGCACAGGAATTCTTGTCGCAGATTTTCTTTACGATCTACAACAAACAACATCTAAGCTTTCACTCGGACATTAAAACGTTCTGACCTTTCTGGATATCAGTTCACAATTAACATGTAATACATACGCAAAATCACTTGCCTTATCACTAAACAAAAAGTTACAGTTTTTTGAGGATGAACCAGAAAACGAAGAATCAGGAGTCTCGAGAAAAGAAGAATCGAAAGCTTCTGGCGACGATGAAGGAAGCTTCGAAGAAGCAAAAGACGAAATCCAACCGTCTAGCTCGTGGGAAAATTAATTCCTCTCACGTTAAACAACTGAACAAATTTTACACAAAAGGTAGTGCGGCTTTTGGTGGCATTGCTAATTTGAAGAAAGCCAGTGGTTTAGCAAGATCCAAAGTTTTTCCATACCTTCAGTCGAAAGCCCAATACACAAAACACAAACAATTGAGAGAAACGTTTCCGATACTGAAAATTGTTGCATACCGAATAAACGAAATCTAGTCTGCGATGTGGCGTATTCGGATAAAGTTGCGCAACACAACAATGGAGTCGAATTTTTGCTGGTGGGCGTTGATATTTTATCGCGATACCTACGAATGCAACCAATGAAGGCTTTATATGCAAAAGATGCTGTCGAAGCGTTCAAAGAAATGATCAGGCAGAGAAAACCAGAAAGGTTTGGACAGACAAGGGATCCGAATTTAAAGGTGAATTTAAAAAGTTTTTTGAAAAGAATGAGATTCACTTATATACAACCGAAAACGAAACGAAGTCGGCAATTGCGTAGAGGATTATTTGATCGCTCAAAAATATCATTCACAAATACTTGGAGGAAAATTGGACTTGGACTTATATTAAGTAGTTACCCCAGTTTGTAAATACTATAAACAGTCGTGTTAATCGTGTTACCCAACTTGCACCTATTAAAAGACTTCAACCGCTTTTAATATCCCTAGCAATTAGCACAAAAAAGTACGAGCCAAAATACGAAGAAGAAGATCCGGTTCGGATTGCAAAACCAGACGAAATATTTAGGAAAGGTTATAAACAAAATTATACAGACGAAGTCTTCAGATTATTCAAGGTTGCCACCCTCAGTCCACCAACATACAACCGTATAGATGCAGACAACGTTATAATTGAAAGTAAGTTTTATAAACCAGATTTAGTCCAAGTTAACTTCCTTGCTGTCGAAGACTAAACATGAGTTTTCATAAAGAGTTTACTATTGATTTGATATCGAATGCATCAATGGGAATTTTTACCATTAATACTATGGTCAAGTTTTGAAATCAACTAGCCCAACCATTACAGTTAGATGGCGATTGGAAAGTTGCCCTTGCTTCAGTATCATTTCCATCAAACATCAACAATGTACACTCAGCCGAAATAGTTGCGTATGTTATTTCTGGCGCTTAACTTGATGCTTCATATAACCGCACCGGACAACTTCGAAGAATTCGCAATGGTATATACAACAGTTCAGAAGAACTTCTGGATGAAATTTTTCAAATCGCTCAATTGAAAAACTTTGACTATGAGTTTGACACCGTAACACAAAAGTTAGTTTTGAATTTTGGGCCTAAAGAAGGTTTGTCATTTGAAGACGAAGAGCTTCCCAGTATTCTTGGTTTTAAAGGAACAAAAAATATTTCGAATCATGGTTTTATTGATATTGGTTACAAGTCAGAAAATGCAGACAACGCTTTGATCAGACATGTTGGAGATTTTCCAGTCGATATCGCTTGCGAATCACAGTTAATGTTCGTATAAATTGATATAATTGAACATCAGAACGTTTGTGATGTGAGAGCTCCGGTAATAAAAATCATTGAGTCTGAAAGACGTTTGAGAAACGGTAGCATAAACACAGTGACACCCATACACTATAAGTCCTAAATTTATATTACAAGCCAATATTATCAAACAACATTCAGAGCATCCAGGTAGAGTTGAGAAACGAAACGGGGAAACTAACGGGAAAACAGTTAATATTTGTATAAATTAATATAATTGAACATCAGAACGTTGGTGATGTGAGAGCTCCGGTAATAAAAATCATTGAGTCTGAAAGACGTTTGAGAAACGGTAGCATAAACACAGTGACACCCATACACTATAAGTCCTAATTTTAGATTACAAGCCAATATTATCACACAGCATTCAGAGCATCCAGGTAGAGTTGAGAAACGGAACGGGAAAACTAATTACGTTCCCTGGCACCAGAAAAGTTAGTCAGTTTAAAATTTCAAAAAATTACAAAATGGAGGCATACTACAGCAATCAAGCATCTCAATCAACGCCGCATTTTTCCGGACACTACAGACAAAGAGGCAGCGGTTTTGGTGCCCTTGCTGCAGGTATTAGAAGAAATGCTCTGCCATTAGCACGCAAATTTCTCTGGCCCGCAGCGAAAAAGATTTATTGGTTCAGGGTGCACCGGAGTTAGTGGAACTTGCAACTGAATAAAGTCAGCTAAACAAGCACTGAGGTGGATCTCTTCAATCACGTATTTCAACAGTTCGTAAAATAGTTGGAAAAAAGAGACGACAATACACGAGACATCGCCTAAACCAAAAACAAAAAATCTCAACGAGAAGAATCATTTCTCGAAAACCCCGTCCGAAAAAGAGTCATCTGGATTTTTTCTCGCAAGTGAAAAATGCGAACTAATATTGTAATACCATCTGAAGCCACTCACAGTTCTTCAGATTTATTTGAAAAACCACTTCTGCTGGTAACATTTGATCAATCATTCGAGCAAAAAACAGGACCGCTTTATTCGCCTTCAGTATCATCATTAGAATTCGAAGTTGTTAGTGATCGCAACATTTTTATTGATCTGCAAAAAATTACCTGGAGATCAAGTGTCGAATACTTCAAACACATCGAACGGATTTGCGCTACACAGACGGTGATGCTAATGAAGACGAAGAGCTTCCCAGTATTCTTGGTTTTAAAGGAACAAAAAATATTTCGAATCATGGTTTTATTGATATTGGTTACAAGTCAGAAAATGCAGACAACGCTTTGATCAGACATGTTGGAGATTTTCCAGTCGATATCGCTTGCGAATCACAGTTAATGTTTGTATAAATTGATATAATTGAACATCAGAACGTTTGTGATGTGAGAGCTCCGGTAATAAAAAATCATTGAGTCTGAAAGACTTTTGAGAAACGGTAGCATAAACACAGTGACACCCATACACTATAAGTCCTAAATTTAGATTACAAGCCAATATTATCAAACAACATTCAGAGCATCCAGGTAGAGTTGAGAAACGAAACGGGGAAACTAACGGGAAAACAGTTAATATTTGTATAAATTAATATAATTGAACATCAGAACGTTGGTGATGTGAGAGCTCCGGTAATAAAAATCATTGAGTCTGAAAGACGTTTGAGAAACGGTAGCATAAACACAGTGACACTCATACACTATAAGTCCTAATTTTAGATTACAAGCCAATATTATCAAACAACATTCAGAGCATCCAGGCAGAGTTGAGAAACGGAACGGGAAAACTAATTCCGTTCCCTGGCACCAGAAAAGTTAGTCAGTTTAAAATTCCAAAAAATTACAAAATGGAGGCATACTACAGCAATCAAGCATCTCAATCAACGCCGCATTTTTCCGGACACTACAGACAAAGAGGCAGCGGTTTTGGTGCCCTTGCTGCAGGTATTAGAAGAAATGCTCTGCCATTAGCACGCAAGTTTCTCTGGCCCGCAGCGAAAAAGATTTATTGGTTCAGGGTGCACCGGAGTTAGTAGAACTTGCAACTAAATAAAGTCAGCTAAACAAGCACTGAGGTGGATCTCTTCAATCACGTATTTCAACAGTTCGTAAAATAGTTAGAAAAAAGAGACGACAATACACGAGACATCGCTTAAACCAAAAACAAAAAATCTCAACGAGAAGATTCATTTCTCGAAAACCCCGTCCGAAAAAGAGTCATCTGGATTTTTTCTCGCGAGTGAAAAATGCGAACTAATATTGTAATACCATCTGAAGCCACTCACAGTTCTTCAGATTTATTTGAAAAACCACTTTTGCTGGTAACATTTGATCAATCATTCGAGCAAAAACAGGACCGCTTTATTCGCCTTCAGTATCATCATTAGAATTTGAAGTTGTTAGTGATCGCAACATTTTTATTGACCTGCAAAAAATTACCTGGAGATGAAGTGTCGAATACTTCAAACACATCGAACGGATTTGCGCTACACAGACGGTGATGCTAATGCCAGTGATCGTCCATATTTTGCTAATAATATACTTTATTCGCTTTTCGCCGACCGTACTGTTTCTGCAATAGGTATCAAAATTTCAACAGCTAATGGACACTATGCACGCAAAAGTTTCATAGAAACTGAATTTTCTCACGGGACAGACGCAAAGAAAACCTGGCTAAAATGTTAGGGCTACGAGTATGAACAAAATCCCGGCACTATTCCAGCATCAACATCGGATATAAGAAAAAGAAAAGAGCGACAATGCGCACGCATATGTTTATATGGAAAGTTGGCAGTTGATTTCTTTGCATGTGAGAAACATTTGGTTTGTGGAGTTACATTTCAATGAGAAGATCTCAAGATGACTTTGCCGTCATCAGCCAAGACAAAGCAAAACACTACAAGGTTAAAATTGATGAGGTTAATTTATTTATCAGGAAGATGACGGTGTCAGATAGTGCTGTAGGTGCAATTGAGAAGACAGTATTGAAAACTCCGGTAATTTAGCGATAAAATGAAGTAATTACCCAAAACTTTCTTGGTTACAACAGGCCAACAAAGCTGGAAACATGAGGATATTTTCACTAAAGAGCCAATCTGAAGAGTAATTGCTGTATTATGCATTGGTACAGCATTCATCGGTACCAACACTGGGAATCCATTCCATTATCAAAAATTTTGTTTGAGAGATAACCATTTATCGAAATGAACTTGCAACGGCTGGAACTCCAATGTCAACAACTGATAACAAGAGGTTGTACTACAATTCAATGAGTTCATTAGCTTATGTAGAAAATGGCCAAGGGAATAGCTCTGAGTGAGTTCGGAAACCATTAAATAATGGTATTTGATCTGACCAGCACTCAAGAGGCAACTCATTACTTTATTCATCCAGAGCTCACAAATTCATCATTGTCTGTTGAACTCAAGTTCGATGCACCGTTAGCTCATAACAATGAAATTTTTTTCTCTGAGAAAAAGCATATACGATCTACATTGACTCTGCAAGAAACGCATCTAAAAACGCTCTTCCCACGATCACATACTAATGGACGAAGACCAAATTCATCTTCAAGTGAAAAAAATGCAAACACGTCAAATTCAGTTTCAGAGGGATTATGCTGCTGATCATTATCTTCTGAACTTGCAAACCACAGCACTTTTGTTATTGTTAATGCATCACGATCCAACTCTATGGTAACCCACTGGGTAGTGCTAGCTAAACGATATGCATACCCAATAATATATTTTGCAGATCCATTGGCTCTACCCTTGGCTACCTACAAGGATATACGTAACCGTTTACAACAGTGTAAAGACTTGGAGATAATGATGGATATCATGGAACATAGAAGAGACATTCAGTCTCCGATTCAATCCTCAGACTCCCAGCTTTGTGGTTTATTTTGCTTATATATTGTTCAATTTTTTTAGTGATAAGTTTCCCTTTATACCTGATAAAAACGAATTAGAGTCACTAGCTTTGGTAAAACATATGAAGTAAAATTTATTTTAATTTTCAAACAACAAAACTTTATGAAAATCCATTTTTACAGAATTGAAAGGTTATGAAAGAGTTTGAGGTTTCTCGCACAAAACTCCCGTTGCCACTAAGCGGAATATCCATTATCTGAGAAAGAGATAAGGAGTGGTCACCTAGCATAAGCTGGCAAAATCGTTTAATAGTTACATTAGGGACTGTTGAAGTGCGTTTGTTGGCCGGCGAAGTACTAATAGATTTCGCTGTTGCCTCACTCAAGGGTGCTGGAAGTTGTTTCTGGTTGTTGGTGAGTGAAGAAGTTGATTTTGAAAGGTATTCAACCGCAACATGTAGTCGTTGTAGTCGTGAAATTATTGCACCGCGTTTAACAAAGTCCCTTTGCGTAGGCTGAATAAGTAATTTGAAACAGTTTACCAGACATGGTATCACCGCAGCTACATAAAGAGAATCGAATATATTATCATCCTGCGAACCAAATTCATACATAACATGATAATGATTGGAGCCAAATGTTCGATAACTGTTGCAGATGAATGATAATTATAATCTTCATATTTTCATAATTTTCAATTGTTGTGTTTTCCAGTTTAGGTTTCGTCACACAAATATTATACTTAAAACGTTTTTGGAATTCTTGAAATATTCTGGACTGTTTTCATACATTGCCTCAGCCAATAACGAACAAAAAAGAAGAAGCTAATGAAGTAACTATGAATGCATAAACAATGACAGGAAACGATTTCAAAAGGTATAAAAGAGATTATTCCGAATCCTCATTGACTGTTACAGATGTTTTTGTTATCCTCTTTTGGTGCTGAGTCGATGTTTTGCTGGCCTGTTTTGCTGAACGCTTCGAGTCATCAGCTGAATCCGTTTTTAGAAGTGAGTCGATCAAGCCAACCCGTTGATCAAGCGTTTGTTCTAGTTTTTCTATGTTCTGACATAGCAAGCGAAACTCTCGCGCCGAAAGTGTAATTTTTTTATTGAAATCCCAATCGACTTGTTCACTATCAGGTTTGAACGATTTCAAGGATAAATAGGTCCCAGTAGTGTGATAAGTCTTAGCAGCAGCCCTAAAAAGCCGTTTTTCAATGAGTGACAGATCCAAAAGATAGTCGCTGTACTCAGCATCTTTATATAGAACCGTTCTCATTTTAGTCAAAAAGAGAATAGAACTGATTCCAATTATTGGAATGAAACAAATGATCAGAACGTTATCTAGTCTGATGGATTGTAAACAATGTAGAAACCCACGCTGGTCTGTCTAGCGAATCAGAATGATTCAATGTCATAATTGTCGAAGAGATTTCAATACTTGCCAATCCCTAATTCAGCATCGTCGCGCAAAACAGTACAGATCACATAAAAGGAAAACAAATTCCAGATCTCGACCGTTTCCAAAAATAACAAACCTCAATTCTTTTTCTTTAACAATGGATAAATTGGCTCGCCTCATGGAAGCTGTACTTTTCATTTCTAAGGAGACTCCGACTCAAGAATAGATATTTTTTTATTAGGATGTGGTTATTTCTATTTATAGATATGATGTTATTATGACTTTAGGCTTCTGAATAAAACAAACAAATATTTTAGTGTACAATTCCATTATAAATCTCTGACTTTAACCATACTGTTACTTTGTTCATAACTTTATTACAATTACAATAAGTGGCTCTCCATAATTACTAATTGCTACGCGGACTCATTTCGTCGGTAGCCATCAGTTCTTTCAATTTATTCCTGAGTTTACTTTTTAAAATTGTTGAAGAGAATGGCCACAGATTATCTGGAAATTAAAAAACCTACTGCACTGGTCAAATAAATTTTAACGATAAATCTAGGTTATGGCGCATTGAAAACAGCTTTATTTTACAGATCAATTTCATTAAACCTATTAGCGACTATACAAAACAACATGATAATTTTCAGCTCACCAGAACTCCGGAAGAAAAACTCGGTGTTAGAAGAAGTCGAGCAGATATCAGATTTTTGGGCTTTTGACCAATCACAGCCGGATCCTGAAACAATAAAAACTCCCGAAAAACAACTTCCTTTACTTTCAAACAAATTTTTGGATGGTCTAGACCTTGATGAAACCCCACCTTCAAGTCTTAGTTATGCACCTGCCAAGAAACTTAAATTTTCTCAATTTTAAGCTCAGTTGTGTTTCATTGTACATTTGAGTCTTTAAATATCTTGTTTTACATAGATATTTTCATTTTTCTCATTGATCATGATTGATCATGATTGAGTACTAGGAGATTGCAAGCTCAGAGTCAATAAGCATAGTATGAGGCGGTATTTTCCTTTAATCTACCCATTAAATAATAAATCTAGCACACAACTGTTTCAGGCCCCAAGGTGTGCAAATAAAAGTGAGAAAAAATGTAGGGTTCGCTAACATAAAGAGCAACTTTACCCCTGAGATCTCACCATCTGAAACAGTAAGTTAACAGATACCATATAATGAGCAAACGAAAGACTAGTTGGTTATTTATTTTACAGTCTTCAAGGCTTCCTGATGTTTGCTTAACGCAAACCTAACCTTAGTAAAATTTACGACTCGCAACCCACAGATCTCAATAAAAAGTATAGCACACAGTGGACGAATATAAAATTGGGTTGAATATTTACCAGTTTTGCTGTTCTTCATAATGTTTGCACACAACAAGTCGCTTCTTCTATCAGTGAACAAATGAAAGGAGCGGTTTGATTGGTTCACGAAAACCTGTAATCGTTTGTCCCCTAGGGCAAAGTTTTTTTATTTGCTTTTTGCCTTGACCTTGAAATAGCCTCGATTTACCTTTAATTTCTGCAACATTGCCTTCAGCAAAAACAAAATTTTACAAAAACAAAACAGTCAAATCAGTCAAGTTTTTGAGTTCATTCTCAATCGATAGAAGTCTTCATAAAAGTATGAGTTCAGTTAAGTGTTCCATTTGCATTAACATTCTCTCAGATAAACGCAGCCTCCGACGACACAATCAAACTTCACAAACAATATGCGCAAAGCAATTCCTTCGTTTGCGATGAATGCGGATTCGCAAAAAGCAAAGTACTGGAAGGGGAAAATCACATGAGAAAGGAACACCTTTCAGTCAATCCCCTCTATTGCTTGTACTGTAACAATCTCTTTGTAGGCGACTCGGCGGATATGGAACACATGAACAAGATTCATAGTCTACCAGTGTGGAATGCCGATACAGAAAAAGACGAAGAAGCGAGAACTTTGGCAACCGAGCAAATTTTCGGCGGTGTACTCAAAATCTACGATATTCCGGTAGGATCCCATGAAATTGACATGCTCATCTTCATGCGCAGTAAACAACAAGAAATCGACAATATCATTCAGCACTCAGGTAAAGCCGCAAAAAGTTCAGTTTACTGCAACCATGGAACTCAGAAAACCTGTGGAATCAGAAGTCTCCAGCAGCCAAGATAAGATGAACGCTTGACAAACTATGCAAATTCCATATTGCACCGCGTTGATTTTGCCGGAATGACCAACGAATGTTTCACAGAAATGACCGAGCAAGTGTTGCTTGCACTCAACAATTTTTCTTCGCACGGCAGAGGCTGGTCAATCCATCAAACCAATAACATCGAAGTTCGACTAGTGAAAGTCAAACCCATTCATGCTTTCTGTTGCTTAGCGTTGCCAACTGAACTCGCACGAAGTAGATTTCTGCTGAATATTCGAAACCAACAAGATGAGAAATGTTTCCGTTATTGCTTTACTGCGCAATATCATAACTTGTTTGCACCCGCCCTAACATTTTCCCAAGACTCCTTGAGACGATCAAACCCGAATTTGTTTGACGCCAGCAACCCTTCCGCAAAACAACCAAAAGAGAATTCGCAATGCCGATGAGATTCAACTAAATGAATCGCCCTGAGGATCTCAACAATGTTCGCGTCAACGTCTTCAGGTGAGTTTCCTTTTCATTTCTGAAATTAACCATTCCAAAAAATCCCTCCTGTTGTGACCTTCAAAAACTTGAACATTAAAGAAGAAAAAAAACAAAAGAGAAAACTTAAGTTGACTACTTTTTTTAGGCGTCATGGCAAAAAACTGATCCCCTTTCGTATCTCCAATAAGAAATAGTTCGAGTTCAATCTTGACGTAGTACTACTGAGCGATGGACAAATGCATCACTATGTCCTAATCACAAATATCAAGGGTTTCTCACACAAGTTCAAAACCATTCAACCACGCATCGACAATCACATTTGCAGAAATTGCTTCAACATAAGTACTTCCAAGCAGCGTCACGAGAAGCATGAAATTTTTTAACACCAAAACAAACAAGCGATAGTCAAAATGACCAGCAGGGATCAAAAACAATATCCTTTCAACGATGTTCAGGCGCGTTGGTTTGCCCCGATTGTAGGTTTTTTTGATCTAGAATCGCTAATTGTACCCGTTGAAGGCTACGAAAACAAACCGAAAAAAAAACCCGAGCGATTGAAATTCACAAACCATGCAGCTATGCATTGCTATTTGTTGCTTTAGAAGAGCAAAAGCATTTTTTCTTTGACCTTCATTGCGGACCCGGTTTAATGGATCAGTTTGTGAAAACTCTCGATCAAGTTGGCAAGCAAATCTACAATGAGAAAAAAAACATCAAAACTTATTCGGGCTGCCCAGTATATCCAAAGAAGAGGCAAAAACATGTCGGATTTGTGCAACAGAACTGGATAAAAGTGCTGACGATACAACCGTGCTATATCAATGCCACTAAACAGGAAATTTTTTGGGCTGGGCACACGCACAAGGCAACCTGAAGCGCAGAACCTTAAATTTCACTCCAGTATTTGCGCACAACGATTTACATGTTGTAATACTAGCCCCGAAGAGCTCTAATGAACGCAACACTTTCTCGACAATAACCAGTACAAGCGTAAAATTCATTTCGCTGCAAATTGGTGTGTACATAAAATCCAGACAAAATGGAAAAGGCGTTTGCATAAACGAGTATGAATATATTCGCCTCCTTGACTCATTTAAATTCATGCACATTCATCACTCGATAAACTGGTGCAGAACCTTCCACATGATCAGTTTAGGATGCTAGAAGACCATTTTGGAAAATGGCCCCAGTTGTCAGTGGATCAATTGAAACAGAAAGGTAGCTTCCCTATTGCTACACTGACTCGTTTGAAAAATTGTTTGAAGTCGAACTACCTCCCGGGAGAAGTGGACAAACAGTTTGCAGCACTATGAAGTGGCTGTTGTTGAAGCCGAATGCGCAAGAGCAGTAGAAGTTTTCAAGCTTTTCAACTGCAGGAGTATTGGCGATTACTATAACCTTTACCTGACAACTGATGTATTTTTGCTAGCTACTGTAGTTCTTTGCTTTCGGAAAGTGCGCTACGAAGCCTACGGCCTTGATTGCTGCCAGTACTACACAGCATCAAATTTGTCAGGGGATGCAATGCTAAAAATATAGAAGTCCGATTTGGAATTGCTCACGGAAAGGGAGCACTTGGATATGGTTGCAAAATGAATAAGAGGTGGTGTCAGCTCAGTGTTCGCCAAAAGACTTTGCAAAGTAAACAAGTTTATGCCTGACTACAAACCAAAACAACAATCAACTTTCATCCTGATGATTGATGCCAATAATCTCTACGGAGAAATGATGGAAAAGTTCCCGCTTCCTATTAGTACTTTTGAAATGTTCCAAGAGAGCGAATGGTCATATGAGATTGAAAAAGAAATTTTGCAGTGAATACTAAACACGCCTGATAACAACGACGTGGTATTTATTGTAGAAGTGGATTTAATATATCCTGATGAACTGCATGATTTGCACTCGTATTTTCCCCTAGCTCAAAGAGTCCATAGATGCACTGTGGTTAAGTCATTATCAAAAAGGATTGCTTGATCAAATGAATGTCCAAGCACCCCCCGCAGGAAAAAAGCTGATTCAGACATTTTCCCCCAAATTGAATTATACTCTGCACTACCAAACACTCAAACTGTATGTACAACTCGGAATGAAGATGGCTAAACTTCACCGCGTGCTAGATTCTAAACAGGGGAAGTGGCTTGCCCCATATGTACAGCTCAGTACACAAAAAAGAAAAGAAGCAAAAACAAAACTTGATAGGATTTCTACAAGCTGATGGTCAATTCTTCGTTTGCAAAAACATGCGAGGGAAAACTTAATCGAACTCGAGTGAAAATTGTTTGCACTGAAGCGGAAGTATATCAGTGGACAAATCAACCCGAATTTCATTTATTCAAAATCTTTGATGAAAACTTGGCTCCCGTAACGTTGTCCGTATCTGAAATTTTTGGGATAAACCCACAATATTTGGGGCTTGAGTTCTTGATTTTTCAAAAAAGTTCGTTTGACTTTCATTACAACACGATGAAGAAGCATTTCGATTGTACGCTTTTTTACTCCGATACGGAATCACTCGTTTATGAAATTCGCTCACGGGATTTTTTGTCGAGCTGCAAAAGAAGCAAAGCGTGTGGGACCAATTTGACTTTTCAAACTTTCCCACTGAACACCCCCTACACAACCGAACCAATGCGCGTGTGACTCTAAAATTCAAGGATGAAATGGCAGGCCGAAGCATCAGTGAATTTTTGTGGACTGAAGCCGGAACTCTACTCCATTGCCCTTACAGAAGATAACTTCTAAATTTTGTGCAAACACAGACCAACTTTTCATACGCCAAACACACTCAGACACAGGCCTCTACAAGCATTGACATGATAACAATAGAAACGAAAATTGCTCAATTGCATAATTGCTAAGCTTTTTTGCAGGCACAACAAGCAGTCGGCAAATGGAGCGAAAAAAGATGACCGGAAAAAATTGAACCACCGCTTATACTCTTCTCTGGAGAGAAGAAGTGCGGCTGATAAACACCCGAATTGCCTCCAGCAAGCATTAACTGCAGACAATTGTCAACAAAAAGTCTTTATCAGGATACGACGATAAGAGCTATATACTATGTGACCACGTATTAACACTTCCTTTTGGCCATAAAAGTCTTCGTGCCGAAATGTTCTTCAAAATGATCGAGCAAGATCCCGATTGGGATTATGAAATCGAATCGGAAATCGAAACAGAGACAGCACATACTCCACCAGTCACTCACAACATTGAAGCAGACACACACATAAACTGAAGCCCTCCCGACCCAGGATTCAACCAGCGAATGTATAGCGAGAACGAATTGGATGAAAATGTGGCAGATTTTGACAATTTGTCAGAGTTTTCAGACAGTGGTTCTTCTACGGTCGAAGCTTGCGATGGATTTATTCCTAGTCAAGCGATAGAAGATTCAGATAGCAGCCCTCAACCTCCAATCACATTTGTTGAACAACCACCAGCCAACATCCCAATAACAATTGAACAACAAAATCGTCAAGATGAACCGCCAACGAAGAGAAGCGAGAATTATCGAAAGTAGTAGCGAAGAGGACTGAGGAATCGAAACAAAAACTCAAAAGTCTTGTCTCGTCCTGTACTTGTACCTATATTGTTCAAAAAACACTGGCAGCCGGGCTTGGCGTGTAGTGTGTAGTGAGAGTTTGTGATGGTGCACGAGTGAAATGTGAGAAATAGTGAAAGGTGTAGTCCAACGTACCAGGAGGGGTTGAACTGTCACAGCGTTTGACAGATCACAGCTCTTCCTGCACATATCAGACTTTATGAAAATTCCTTTCTGCAACAACATTTGTGTCGCAGTAAACTTACCAAGTCAGCTTTTCCGCTTCCATACATGCAGATCTTTTGTTATTTATTTTACATCCAATAAAAGTCTGATAAAAACACCGGAGTTTGTGAAAAAATCGTCCCTACTCATTACCCGGTCCACAAAATTTTGTTCGTACTTAGATGTTCCGCAGGGTGATGTGTTGTTGCCCGTTTGCACCCACTTGAACAACTCGATCTTGGTTGTTGAAAACTTCTGGATTCTTACTTTTCTCACAGTGGCAAATGCTCAAGTCAATGACACTTGTGTTGAGACAAAACACCACCCGACGTAGGTTTCTGATTTTTCTCAGACAGAATTTTCTCAGATCCCTACACTCATTTTCATGATGATTCAAATAGGCTGCACCAATAAACTAAATAACCCAAACAGAGTTCTAATTTTATCATTTGCAGCACAAGGTTTAAATAGAAAGCTTCAATTTAGTGATTACAGACCGAAAGGCAATTTAGAGTTGGGTTTTTGGTTTTTGGGAGTTTTTTCTATTGAAAACTTACATGAGTAAAAACCTTCTTGAACCATTGATTTTAGATTTCATCTGACTCGTGAAGTTGTTGTGGGTAACTGGCTAATGGAGTTTTGCCAAAATCTATAAAAAAAATCTGTGGATCCATTTTGGTTTTATTAATTTGGAACTGAGGCCCCCAACCCCCCCCCCCCCGCAGTGTTTTTGATCCCCGTTGCTAACATTGGTGTGTTACACAGCCTTTACCTATGTGTTAAATTGAACGTGCGCCTGGGCGACAAATATTTTATGTCCACATATGAGGGGTGCAAACAGAATTGATCCAACTACACAAAATTTTGGTACATTTTTTTTACTTACAGAATAATTGTTGATTGTGCTGATTGGGTTGCAAAGAGCCAGCCAGTTGACGTGATGTCTGTTGTACCGCTTCTTACTGTTTTTTTGGGATTCCAAAAACTGGCGAACATTATGAATATTAAGTGAAAATTTACAGACAATTAACCTTTCAAAAGAATCGCATAGATTTGAAACTGGGAAGACAACTGTATAACATTGAATGCAGTGTTTCTACCCCCCGTTCCCAGTTTTAAATAAAACCATTTTTTTGTATTATACAGAACAAAAAAGTTAATATAGGTTCTGAGATTTCCGGGACAATCTGACAGGCAACCCAAAGCAAATATATAAATGCCTATTTGATTACCCTTTAGAGCTATTTATTTTTTTTATATTTAGATTTCGCCAATTTTTGTTGGTCAGGTCAGATTTGTAGCCGAGTTAGTTCAAGACAACAATAATGATGGCGATAGAAAGAGTCAGTTTAAGTAACAACTTGTTTTTAAATAATCGGAGAATGAAAATGAAATAAAAGGACTAAAATGGGTGTAAGAGTTACTACCAGTCAGTAACTTTTTGAATTCGACACCCTTGTTTTTTATCCAAAAATATAAGAAAAACAAGTTTCCCCAGTTCCACTGAAACCCTTTATATTGCTCCCAGAATATTGAATTTTTGATCTGTCGGCAATTTTTTCTATGATCTTGCCGCAAAACCTAGTGGTGGGACCAAAACCGAAAAACCAGAACATTTTTGGCTAAAAGATGGGTTAGGTTTTGTTAAAATCGGATATATGCACACTCAGTTTTGTAGCACTGGAGAATAAAGCAGCGAATTGACCTGAATTACAGTGTATAAATGTCACGCTAACGCGCCTCTGTCTGACAGCGCAAGAATAAATGCGGGGAAATGAGTAACATGTGAAACTTTTGCAAAACAATATGAACTAAATTCAAATGGCCGAGGTATTATTTACACGAATTAAGGGATATAAAAGACATAAAACTCCAATAAAATCTTAAAAAAACGGGGGGGGGCATTTTTATTAATGAATCATTGCTTCCTTTTAGATCATTGACCTATTCCACAAGTATTAAAATCGCGTTGCAAAAAGTGTGCGTGCCCCCCCCCCCCCGTTGTTCCTCTAGTCAGTTCTTTTTACTACTTTCTCATCCTTGTACCGCCTCATTTCTTGTTGCTAAATTTTTCTATTTGATTAATTTGTATTGAGGAAGATGTAGTGCATTGTGTTTTTAATGTCTAGATTATCTGTTTGTTGTATATGCGTTTAATTACGCATACAGATGAACCGTAACCAATCTGGAATGAATTTTGGAGTAAGGAATGCGTGTCCTTACGTTCTAGTATGAGGGATAGATTCACGATCCTAATAATCTTTAATTACTACAAGTACACCAGACTTTGTAATAGTTTTCCTTGTACTGGCTGAATCTTAGGTCTGATACGCTGAACTTAAACCTAATAAGGAGTGCTTACTGCATGATTATATAGTTAGAATTAAATGTTTCACAGATGATCCAATGAAATGTAAATAACTACTTTATATATGCCCTTTTTTAGTTAGTTCCTCACTCCTGTAAGAGGAGCCAGCGCGTCTTGACAAGCGCGAGCAATTTCTGAAGAGATCTAATTGATTGGTCTCACTCCTCGTCAGAGAATTCATATTCAATGGATCTGTGTGTGACTGGTAGAAATGGTGATTTCTCAATACCAGAACCATATTTTCTTTGATGTTAGACATTTGTTTGATGAATGAGGCGAAGAGTTCCAGTCCCTATATTGTAAATTTTCCTTGCGTTGGACTCGCTTTAGGGTCTTTTTGTAGCTTTTGGAACAATTCTTCCATACCATGACAAGTTCTATTGAACGTTTTATTTTTCCAAAGAAGCTATCGCATCAATTTTTTCTTTTGATGTTTAAGCCAAACTAAGGATATGAGTGGCGTTGAATAAAAATGATCACGTAATTGCGCACATATATTACAATTTTTGGTTGATAACGGAAAAACCTTTTATGAAAATGTAGATCGGTAGTGGGGTAGAGGAAATATAAAAGATTCTTGTTTTATTGAAGTCCGCGTCTTGTGAAAACTCTATTGGCAGTGCTTATGATAGGCACAAATAATTGCGCTGTTTGGCTCGGCGTATTCTTTATTGAACTTTAGGTCGTTTTTTACAAATTAATTGCTGCATTGTTACTCGGCTTTTGTCTTTATACCAGCCTGTTTCTTTTTACTTAGTTTTCTGTTTGAGTACTTTCCTTAGAGAAAGCTGTAGTCTATTGATTCATCATTATTTAGGTTTTATGTTAGCTGTATATGCTTTTAGTGCTACCACTAAAAGAATAAATTTTACAGATGAGATACTTAAACTAATCAGTGAAATTGGCGGGGATAACTTTTGTCTAACTCCTACAGATAAACCGTAACCATTTTAGGTTGTTTTTTGAAGTAAGGAAAACGTTTGCACTCGCTCTGGTATAGGGAGATATAATTGCGATCCTAATAAACATAAACTAGGCTGAGTAGACCAGACCTTGAAGTGATGCTAAGAGTGAAGGAGTTGCTTTGAATTTTCTTCTAGTTGGGAGTGCCTACTGCATGATTGTATAGTCGGAATAAAGTGTTTTCGAAGATGATCCAACGAAATCTAAACTTCTACTTTAGATCTACCCTTTTTAAGTGAGTTCTACATTTTTGTGAGAGATTCAGCGCGTCTTTAGTGACAGGACTTCGAACGCGGAAACCCTTTTTGAAGAGATTTAATAGGTTGATTTCATTCCTTGGGACAGATTAAAAATTCAGTTGGATCTGTGTGTGATTGTAGTGTTAATAGAAATTGTGAATTATCAATGCCAGAACCGCATTTTCTGTTGATGTTAGATATATGTGATGATTGAGGTTAACTTTTAAGTCCCTTTTGTGAGAAAACACTCCCTTATGTTCGACTTGATGTTAGGTTCCTTTTGAATGAGTCTTGCTTACCATGACAAGTTCCATTGAAAGTTTTAATGTTCACAAATTAGAGAAGCAATTGCATCGATTTTTAATGCTTGCACCATATTAAGGAAATGTGTGTTGGTGAGTAAATATGTATAATCATAGATTTGTATTTTAGTTATAATTCAGTAGGAAAATGAAAATGAAACCTTATTTGATTATAGGCGACGGAATTAATTGACTTGTGTCAAAAAATGATAGGTGATTGGCATTGGGGATGAAGACATATAAAGGAATTTTGTTTATGCAGCTCGCGGCTATTGAAAACTCTATTTGTATTGCTAATTATAATCACAAACAGTTTGGCTGGATAATAAAATTTTGCAAATATAAATTTGGTGCCATAAGACCATATAGGCAGCAGCTCTCTTGCACCCTTCCTTTGAATTTTGAAGATTTTGTTCAAATTTTTTGCTTTCATTGGCAAATGAAATCTCGATTTTATCTCTCCAAATTTGAAATTGAAGCATGCACAGATTGTTGGTTTGAAAGACAATTTGACTTTTTATAATTTATCTGCCGGCCAAAATGTTACAAAATCATTCGATGCTTATTTGATTAATATAATTCTTTTAATTAAATTTATCTTTTTTTCAGGGGAGTTTCTATCCTCAGGCTTGGTTTTGATTATAAAATTCATTGCTACATGCTTTCATTTGCATAACCAAAATTTTTACGTATCGAAAGTTTTTTTTACTATAAGTACGGTAATGGGAAGCGAAAGCTCAAGCACGACTGAGAGCTTTGAAACAGATGCAAATGAGTTCAACTCTTGGGAAAAGTTCACTGAAAGTATTATATATGACAATATGGTGAAAATGGACCAAGATTTATGGGACTACTTTTTCGTCATGGAGGTATGCGATAATCACCTGCTCTTTTACTGCTCAAACAAACTTGAAAACAAATTGTGGCCCAATTTGAGCTCCTAGATCAAAACTACCGCTGATAAGGCGTTCCAAACCTGAATTGATCCTAAATTAAACTATGTCCAGCCAGACCATTGTCCAGATTTTTTTTGCTCAATTTTCTGAAGGATGTGATTGAATTGTAGAGCATTGAGGAAAAGAACACCCATGTTGTTTTGTTGCCAAACCGAAGACACATTGGCCAGAGCTACTTGGGCCTCGGTAAGTGGGGTCCGGTGCTAACAAGTTAATAGTCTGGCCAATAACAATTCTTTTTTTCTTTTTGGTCTGGCCAAAACTCATTTTTTGGTCTGTTCTGAATCCTTTCTGGATGAAAATGTGAAACAAACTAGAAGAGAAAAGTGCACATTTAGTTAGAAAAGTGCGCACATTTTTTTTTGTTTCAAGCGAAAAATCAGCGGCCCCCAGTTTAAGAATTGTAATTTTTGAGTTGATCTTAATTTGTTCAAATTAAGTCATTGCTAATTTCAAAATGAAATTTTACAAAACTATAGACTAAACTATTATTACAAGTCCAGGCTGCAAATTCTACGCAAAAATTACCGTTTAAGAAAAATTGTCTCTTAAAGTCATATAGAGGCTCTCAGTTTTCTTCACAAGGGGATTTGATATTATTTACAGCTAAGTGTTCTTGAAAGGCGACTGAAATTTGCAGGGTTTATGGGTGAACTTAAAATAAAAACAAGGAGGCTCGGTAATGTGCGTTCGCACATTAAGTTCCGACCCCGCTCATCTACATTTTTCACTTAATTGTCTACCAAATGAGGATCAGACAAGAAAAATTAAGATATCAACACATCGTTCAACAAACTACTAAAAGGATAAAACAATCTACTCTAGAGGGCCTATGAGACCTGTGGCTACCATAATATGACTACCAGAAAAGACGGCAATAAAATCAAATAGTTACGAACATTAATTACGACCAAAACTCCTTGTCCATTTTTTGAAAACCACTCATAACCAAATCAAAATGGCATCAGATAAAAATTTTACTAAGAAGATTAACCGGTAATTTTTGGAACAAAATATGGGACTTTTCCTCATTGCGGCTTGGCAACAAGTCGGCTAGAAATGAGCAAAAACGGCAAAAGTTTATTAAAACATTGCTTTTTTTTAAAAAAGATTAAAATTCGAACTGATTAAAAACATTACGCATCAAATTCAATAGAGAGCGACTGAATCCTTTCATTATCCAGGATATGTCATACAACTAAAAAAAGAACGACAATTAGAGGCAAAAACAAAAAATTTGCACGAAAAGTTATGCACGAAAACGATGCCCCCCCAATCAATCAAATATTAAGCTGATCACTAAAAACAATAAAAATCTTTGTTTGCATTTTTTTCAGGTGACAAGATTTGTAAGTCAAATGACGCCAAATATTCTGACACTGGGAAAAGAAAACAAAAACCTACAAAAAGGGCAAATTTGCAAAAATGATGAAAATTGGTTTTAAGAAAACTGGTTGTTCCAAGAAGAAAGACCATTTGAGGAAAATAAAACCGTTATAAAGGGCAAATTGTATTTCAAATTTCAAAAGAAAATTGATGTGAATTGTATATAGAGATGTTTAGCTACAATTTAACAGTAAATATGGCAGATCTCAAAATCTATCTTTTTTTTATTAAAGACGAATATTTTCAAAATTTTTAGCCAGCAAAAGCTTTCGACTGCAAGAGTACACAGTTTGTCTTGCAATTACTTGGAAAACTAATTAGGATTGTTATCAATGAGATTATATCTTAAGACTATAAAACACATTAAATACAAGCTGAACTAATAAGTTTCACAAACAACTTTACAAAACCACAGTTTTGAAGCCATTAAATTTAACCGCGATTAACCATAAGATATTAACCGCGAGAATATAACATCTTCATTTGCGTCTTCTTTGATCATCATAACATCTTTTTGTAAATCGACTATCACAAAATGACAACAAAAGGAACAACAAAAACTGAAAAGTGTCTTAACTTCACAAAATTCTTCTGAAACAAATTAGCTAAGCCCTCAAGACATCATTTTAAAATTTTAAACAACAGAAAAAATATTGTTTGATTCAACGAAACATGAAAAAGAGTTCTAAATAGTGAGGCCAATTTACGAAAATGATACAACATCGTAAAATACGAAAAAAACGCAATTCAGAACAAAAAAGGACAAGTTGAAGAATACTATTACTCTTATTTAGTCATTAGTTATTTACCGATATCAGTTATTTATGTTCACTTGTTTATCTAGAGTTGACCACTGAGAACTTTAATTACACAATATTTGGCATATGACAACAATAATTAACAACAATAATAATTAATAAGAAAGACCATTTGAGGAAAATAAAACCGTTATAAAGGGCAAATTGTATTTCAAATTTCAAAAGAAAATTGATGTGAATTGTATATAGAGATGTTTAGCTACAATTTAACAGTAAATATGGCAGATCTCAAAATCTATCTTTTTTTTTATTAAAGACGAATATTTTCAAAATTTTTAGCCAGCAAAAGCTTTCGACTGCAAGAGTACACAGTTTGTCTTGCAATTACTTGGAAAACTAATTAGGATTGTTATCAATGAGATTATATCTTAAGACTATAAAACACATTAAATACAAGCTGAACTAATAAGTTTCACAAACAACTTTACAAAACCACAGTTTTGAAGCCATTAAATTTAACCGCGATTAACCATAAGATATTAACCGCGAGAATATAACATCTTCATTTGCGTCTTCTTTGATCATCATAACATCTTTTTGTAAATCGACTATCACAAAATGACAACAAAAGGAACAACAAAAACTGAAAAGTGTCTTAACTTCACAAAATTCTTCTGAAACAAATTAGCTAAGCCCTCAAGACATCATTTTAAAATTTTAAACAACAGAAAAAATATTGTTTGATTCAACGAAACATGAAAAAGAGTTCTAAATAGTGAGGCCAATTTACGAAAATGATACAACATCGTAAAATACGAAAAAAAACGCAATTCAGAACAAAAAAGGACAAGTTGAAGAATACTATTACTCTTATTTAGTCATTAGTTATTTACCGATATCAGTTATTTAGGTTCACTTGTTTATCTAGAGTTGACCACTGAGAACTTTAATTACACAATATTTGGCAAATGACAACAATAATTAACAACAAATAAAGGGCAAAAATATAAAACTCTACCAATTTCTGCAGGAGAACGGTGTCGCAGCCCCTCAAATCATATGTTATGAAAACAAAGATAATGTTCAGTTTCAGATGTTGTAAAGCTTTTTGCATTTAGAGTGTTAAATAATTTGACAATTTACAAAAGAAACAAAAACAACAGCAAAAATGGGTAATTATTCACAAAAATCAGAAAATTTTGTATGAAAACTCGCAGTAACAAAAGCAAGAAAACCTTCTGTTAAAATAATCGGTCGCAAAACTAGTTTTTTTTCTATAAGGAGGAAAAGTTGACCTCTACTTACTGGGAATAAGCAAAATGTTGACTAAAATAATATAAAAAATTGACAAGTTCAAAAAATCACAGAAATTTCGTTAAAACTAATACATTTAATAACATAAGAGACATTAGGTAACAACCGAATGAATAGAAAAGATTCCCTTGCACCTCTTGAGGAAGGAATTTAGATCTATGAGTGGTTAAACTGAAAAATCAGACTGCCAAAAGAATAACAAATGAAGGCAAAAGACAAGAATTCAGTTAATTTTTATTAAAACTCTTCCTCAAAGCCATGAAAAGTCTTTGGTTCTCTGAAAACAAATTGTATCTAAATTTGGCCCCAAATTTAAGTAAAGGGGAGCTGTCATTCACGGAGCCGTGGATTAAAAGTATTGTCAGTAATTAACATTAAAAAACAAAATATTTTGAAAAAAGGCAGCATCAAAATAAAAACCACAAAGTCCCTGATTCTAGAAGTCCAAGATATTATCAAACCTCTCCCTGATTTTGTCGCGCGCCCAAAAAACCGACCAAGTGTTCCAGTTATTTGCGAATTAGACCAATTGTTGAGTGGAATTTTTCAAGTTTTGAAAAAAAGGATGCTGTTTGTATAATAATCGAGTTAAATCTGCAAAAAACGGTTAATTTTTAATTCCAGAAGACTTTTATACGGGCCTAATTGCAACTAGCACTGTTTTTGAGATTAGGGTGTCTGTGTTTAGGTTTCTAGGTCACTAATTCTGGCAAACTTTAACAAAGTGGTCCAAAAAAGCATATCTTTTGGCATTTTTGATTAGCCAAAAAAAACTTCAACCAATTAATTCAGCAACGCTCTTCTATCTCTAACGGTAGTAACAACACTCTGCTGTTAAAAATTTTAACTTATTTTGAATTATATTAGCGAAATTGTGCCAAATTTTAGCAAAAATTACTGAAAATGTGAACAAAAACAGTCGAATGTTCACAAAACTTTAAACTTCGATAACTCCCTGTAAAACACGAAAATCGAAAAAATCTGTTTACTTCCGTATTCTACGCTGGACGAACTGTTTAATGATACCACTCACAATTCTCTACGATAAATATATCGGTCGGCCAAAATTGACTGAACAAAAAAAACCCAGTTGAGTATATAGTTCCTCCCTCCCCACTAAAGTATGGGTCGGAACAAATAATTGAACTAAACTGCACAATACGGAAAATGGTACCGTAGTACCGCCTGACTTTTCGCTTAAAATGGAATTTAATGATAAACGAATTAATGTTGATTCCTCGGTTACATAGTAAATAAAGTAAATTTATGTAGTGGTCATCATATCTAATAATACCAAGTATTATTAATTTATTTGAAATTGAAGCAGCAGAAATGTGTTTAAAAGTTTTTGATTTCACTTGAAGAGTTTTAGTGCATGTTAGATGTATTTTTTTATCAACCTCCCGAATTATAAGTTCGATATCATCCTGTGGAATTATTTAGGGGGTCGGTTCTTTAAGATGTTGCATCCGCGTGTCCGGAGTAGCTGGAGAATCAAAATGAATTAATCAGTCTTGCGAAACCTCATGTGCTTGCGAAAGGGTCTACAATTGTAGTTGATGTTTTCTCCGCAGACTCTGGTGTGAAAATTGGTGGGACACAAACGGTAGATTCATCCGATCTCTCATTAGTTTCGCAGTCATAATAAGTTTAAGATCGTTTACTGCTTTTGCTTTATGTTGTGCTGATAAGTCGGGCATAGTCCGAGCATTTGATGGGCCGGGCACTTGGTCGTCTATTATTTGGGTATTGCTTAATGGATGGTGGTCCAGGAGTTGTGACTCGAAACCGGACTGATTGTGGATAGTTGCATGGTCTCTTTGAAAATTCAACGCTCGTAGCTCTCGATATACTTGATTTGTTAGAGTAAACAGTGCTTCCTGTCAGGACTTTCTTGTATTTCACAATTTTGCTGCCAATTGTCTTCTGTTGTAATTCTTCCTGACGACTGAGAAAAAATCTTGGAATCGACTGTTCTCTCCAAATTTTTGGGGATCTTCTGAGGGCGTAAGCTACCAACGAGGTATATCGTTCCTCAAGAGTACCAATTTTAGCTACGCCTTTAGTTCGAACACCTAGACGTCCGCCTTGTCGGCTTCTCTGATTACAGGTGCTGCGGCTGAAAACTTTACCACAGCTTTCTTGGATTCTCGGCATGCTTCGGTCACCCACTGTTCCACTTCTATGTCACTGTGAGATTTCTCTTCCTAGGCTGACTGCGGAGTTGAATTATCCACTCAATCAGTGTCTGCATCTGAATAAAAGGTTATTATATCTTCATATGTCAATTGCTACAACTTAAGTTGAGTGTTAATGTTGGCCAGTGGAGTATAAGGCTTTCTTCGGAGTTGTGCTTCGAAAAGCGACATCTGCGTAGTTTTTTTTTGCATATAGGGAGTCGGTAAATATTAGCAGAAGTATGTGACTTTGCATCACATGTGCTTGTATTTTGTTTGCCTTTTTAATAAATGCAAGTCTTTGTTTTATAGTTTGATTGGGTCTTTCAGCAAGGCCAATACCTCTATGATCATTTGTCTTTGTCGGAGTTTACATTTTGTCAATGCTGTTTCTATTATAAAAGGTTTTAATTTTTCTACGCATGAGAAATTTAGCTTTATCTAATCGTTTTGATCTAGCAACACCATGAGAAGCGGTCAATAGATTTTGGGGAGCAGTCAACACTAGTGTCATACAGATTTACAATCTGTATATTTGAATTGTTTCGTAGCGCCAATTAGCGTTATTTACTTCGGCCAATATAAGAGTGAATTGGCGGAGCGAATTCAGGCTTTATTTTGTTATTCAAATTTTGATTATTTGAGTTACAAAGTTTAGATGGATTTGGCGGAGCGAAATCAAGTTAGACTAATTATCGGGTATTTCGCTTAGCGAAAGATACCAAATATTTGATGCGTCTGAATTTAGACTTTGGCGGATCGAAATCTAGTTAAGAGAGAGAATCAACTATTTTAAATTACGAAATTGAGAAGAATGAAATTAGGCAAGATTAACAAAACTGCTTCACAATTTGTTCACAAATAACATTACTAAATTGCGGCAACTGACATCACGAGACAAGGTGATCAGACAAAAGATCATGCATAGGATATAAACAAATTAACAAGTATGAAATCATCGGATTTGATCTTCAAAACTAAACTGAATAAATGAACAAATTAAAATAAGGAAATTGAACTAAATTAAGTTAAACAGAAATTGAACTAAATTGGTTGCACCAAATTAATGAACTCAAACTAAAAATGTACTATTGTACCACATTTCCCCCTTGGCGGAAATAAATAACATGTTATTTATCAGAAAATTAGTAAGAAATATGTACTTGTTAAATAATTAATACTGTAATGTTTTAGTGTTTTGAATGGTCAGTTTTTCTCATTAATCGCTTTCGCTTTCATAATACCTCTCCGCTTCGCCAACTGTCATAGACAACTCTGGTTCCTCGTAATTCGGAGAGACGTAGAATTGAGTGGGGTAGGAAGTTGTTGGGGAGCATGGACCGACTGTGAAGTTCGACTCCTCTTGATTGGATTGCGCTGCAGCCGTTTGTATTGCAGAGATTATGGACTGGTTTTCGATTTGTTGTTTTTTAATGTTTTGCCGTCTCTTCTGTTTTCCGATTGCTGAAGTACTTGGTGTTGTGGGAGGGCATGATTGAATTGGATTCACAGACTCATCCGATTCTGTTGTTGAAATGGCAGAGCGTTTTCTCTTTGAAGGAATTAGCGTTGCGGATGCTTTCGTGGCTGCTTTTCTTTTCGGTCTGCTTGGTGGCTCCGCGATAATAATGCTTGAAGTCGGTAATTCCATTGGAACTGCGGGATCGTTATTTGACTCCGTGGTTTGATTTCGCGGCGCCGATTTCTGTTGTTTCTTTGGCTTGGTCGGCATTCTTACTCTGAGGGCGCGTGTTACATTAGAGTGAATGGACGACACTGTGCTGACGTCATCTGCCACTTTTCTGTGTTTCATTTTCTTTCCACCTTCTAACTTTTTTCTTAGTTCTTTTGCATGGTGATGAATGATTTCCTCCGTTGTTTTTCCCGTGGGGATTTTCGGGCGCCTATTTGCATATATTTGTAAATCTGTTTCTCGTTCCGCCTTTGTGCCGAACTTTGCGAGGTCAGAATTCCGTATTGTAACCTCTCTCTTGCCCGGTTCTTTGATTACTGAGGTGTTTTCGGTTGTTTTAATAACTGACGATCCTGGTGCAAGTACGTCGTATAAGCCGTCGAGGCTTTTCTTTGATCGTTTTATTTGTGGTTTTTTCTTTGCCAATTTGAGTTCCAGCGACGATTCTGTTCTTGGTATCGGTTGGCCAACATCTGGATGAGAAATTAATCTCGATTCTTTTTTTGGGTCGTCCCTCTGTCTTTTCATTGCCTCTTTGCCCAGTTTGTCCTTGTTGATTTCCATTTCTATGTCGCTTCGCTCATCATTGTCCCATTTGTCATCTGTGATGAGCTGGTCCCATTTGACAGTCTCCAAATCTAAATATTTGTTAAGAATATTTTTGTAAGTTAAACTTTTTGAATCTGGATTAGTCGTTATATTGCTTAATGGTGTATTCGCTTTTCTGCCAAAATGTGCCTCAAAAGGTGATATTCCAATAGTCTTTTGACGACATATTCGTAACTGATAAATTATTGAATTTATTGATGCTTTCATGTTAAATTGATTTTGCGCGGCCGTTTTAATACAGGCTAAGCGATTCTTGATTGTTTAAATGAGTCTTTCAACCAAACCAGTAGCTCTGTGGTCGTGTATTGGCGCCTCGATTAGCTGTATGTTATTTTGATTACAAAATGTTTTAATTCGATGCCCCGTTTGACATCTAGCCTGATCCAATCTAATCGCGCGGGGTATACCGTGTAACAAAACATATTCTTGAAGAAACTTTAAAATATTGTCTGCATTGGCTCTATCAAATACTTTTGCTGTTGGGAATTTCGAAAATCGATCAATACATGCAAGAAAATAAATCTCTTGATTTTTCTCATTATAAATGGGTCCTCCAAAATCAATTTGAATCTCTTCATTAGGAACTTTACATAGTTTTAATGGTGCCCATTTATTTGCTGGTATAATAGGTTTTAAGTTTTTACCAATTTTGACACATGGGTTGCACTTTGCTGTCTTGGTGGCAATATCCCTGTGCATGTATGGCCACCACGCGTGTGTTGCCATATCCGTCATTCCCCATGTGCCAGGGTGAGTTGCGTGGATTGCGTCTACATACGCATCCTTGATAGCATGTGGGAGTGCAATTCTGTCGTCTATGCACACACACCCATTCTTCACGTGTAGGTCCTTCCAGAATGAATGAATGTATGGTGAGATTTGTCTACATCTGTCTTCATTGGACGTCAAAATGCAGTCACGAATCTCTTTCAAGATCGCGTCCTTTGTTGTCAGGCTGGCCATGAGAGAGCTTGAAAAGATTTTTGAAAGCGCGAATTTGAAGGAATCCATGTACAAGTCGTCTACTGAAGGCGAAGTGGCTGTTGTGTCTGTAGTAGGTGTAATGGGGGTCACAGGTGCCGCTTGAACAGTAGAAGGCCCCGCCTCTGCAAATCGGACTCTCGAAGGGGTCGATTGTTTTACAGTCATCAGTGTGTCGTCGTCAGAAGGTGATTGAGACATCATATAGACGTTCTTGAATTTTGTAGCGATGCGTTGAAAGTGATTTAGATTAGAGTGTGACTGTTCGGTGGGTCGGTTTAAGGCAAAAAGCGAGTGAGGAATGTTAGTTGTTTCGATTTTGGGGATGGAATTTAAATTATTTATCGTTAATTCGCTAATTGAGTCGTCAATTTGCGTGCTTGTAGAATGTTCTGGATTTCGCGGTGCGAAATCACCGCATAAGTTATTAGTGGAATTTGGATTATTTACGACGCAATTTATAGGTTGATTTCGCGCTGCGAAATCGACGTAATTTTCAGCATTTAATAAGAAGCGTTTCGCGCTACGCTTAATTATATCCAATTTAGCTACGATGAATTGCTCGTCGTATGTGGATATATTAGCAGCTTGTTGATGCGGGTCGCGAGATATATAATCCACTAATCCCATTTTTGTGCCCGGAAGGTGATCAATCGAGAATTCAAATGGTAGTAAACGATCTACCCATCGCGTCAGTCTACTATTATATGATTTATTGGATCGGTTTTCTCTCATAATAGAGATAAGGGCTCTATGATCAGTTTTCACAGTAAAGGGTTTGCCATATAAATAATACTTAAAGTGTTCCACCGACCAAACAACACCCAGAAGTTCCAGTTCGTTTATGCTATATCTGTCTTCAACAGAGTTCAAAAATCGCGACGCGAATGCTACAGTATGCCACCCATTAGGTGTTCGTTGCTCCAATGCACATCCCAATCCCTTACGCGAGGCGTCACATTTAATTCGCGTTTCTAAATCCGGGTTGAAATGTTTATTTTCAGTTGTTTCCGTAATTTGTTCTTTTATTAAAGAAAACTGTTTATCGTGTTCTTCCGTCCAGAGAAATTTCGAATTTTTCTTAAGCAGTGGTCGGAGGGGGTAACATAGCTGTGACAAATTCGGAATAAATTTTCCAAGATGGTGTACAGATCCCATAAAAGAGCGAAGTTTTTTAAGAGTAGTAGGTGCCGATAATTTTCCGATTGCATCTGTTTTACTTGAAAGTGGGGTTACACCAGACTGCGTAATATTATGACCGATTCATTCAATCGTCTCTTTTGCAAAATGACATTTTGCCAGATTTATGCGTAAATTTTCCTGATCCAGTTTTATTAGACATTTTCGTACTAAATGAAGATGTTTTTCGATTCCACCTCTACTAACGATCAAAATGTCATCTAGTAAACAGAAAGTATTTTCTAAACCGGCTAGGGTACAATCAATAGCTTTTTGGAACTCCGCTGGCATGTCCGTCAGCCCGTACAATCCCGTTTTAAATCGATATGTGCCAGTCATATCACCACTGACTATATTGAAGTTACAATGGCGGGCCGTATCACTGTGTAACTTTAATTGACTATAAGCGTATTGCAAATCAAGAGTTGTGAAATAAGCAGTCTCCTGCGGCGCCGTTGACAATGTTTGCGAAATCGTTTGAATTAGCGAATCTATATTAGGCATTTGATACTTGTTTTTATGAATAGCTTTGTTTAGGATTTTTGAATCAAGTGCTATTTTGATTGACTTATCCTTTTTTTACCGTAATGACAATCGGAGATATGAAAAATTGATCTGAACAGTTGTTTAACTTTTCAATATGTCCTTCGTTTAACAGTTTTTCTAATTCAATTTTCACTTTCGGTTGGAGGTGAATGGGTACTTTTCGTCCTTTTTGATGTATTACTCGATAATTTTTGTGAAATTTTGAATTGACCGTGTGGTTTTTTGATTTTCCAATTCGAGGTATCAAATCAGGAAATTCCTTTGCCATTGATTTCTTGATTGCACAAGGTGGATCTATATTATTAACTTCAGATTGCGGGCAAGGCTTCTGAGAAATTGTAATACCTAACTCGTCAAAAAGGTCCCGTCCCAATATTGGTCTAAATCCATCGGATACAACTGTTATTTTTGCCTTCTGTATACTCCAATCATTGCATTTTACCGGCGTTTTCAAAGTGCCAAGGGGTTGGACGATATCATTCGAAAATGACTTCAATTCCAATGGTCTTTTCTCCGACCATTGTGATTGAGCGCAATTGAACATTATTTCTTTTGCGAGTTACATATTAATAATGGTACAACCACTACCAGAGTCTAGAAGTAAATCGCAGTTTGTGTTTCCAATTGTTAGTGTTAAATTTTTCAGTGTCAAATTTGGGGAACTCGTATTTTCAATAGTGGCAACGTAATTATCATCCGAAGAATCATAGTCTGAATTGATTTGCGCATTATAATTGATATAATTGACGTTTAGACTTTCCTGGCTAGAATTTTGATTAGATGTTTCTGCCGTATCTATATTGTTAATGCGATTAGTTTGTTGAGTGTTTCTTGTAGAATTAAGTCTTCGACGACAAACTTTAGCGAAATGGTTTTGCAAACCACAGTGATTACATTTCTTACCCATTGCGGGGCAAACCTGACGATGTGTAGGTGTCCAGACTTGACCACAACCACGGCATTGACCAATGGATGCACGGTTTGTGACTGTTCTGCTTGATTGAGGTCCTCGTATTCCCGCGTCGCGAAATCGATTGAATTGGTGTACTGTGTTTACCGTGCTGCCAGTTGCTCCGTTATTAGATGAAATTCTTTGCTGATTCTGATTACCCATTTCCATGTTTACTGCAATGCTGAGTGCCCTCTCTGGTTCGACTGTGTCCCTTAGAAGCTCTCGCTGAATGTCATTGTCTAGCATGTTAGTGATGAAAATGTCCCTGATGATGGCTTCTTCACGGTTTTCAAAGTCACAATTTTCAGTGTCACAATGTTCTTTTAAGATGCTGTAAAATTGCTCTACAGTCTCGCCCTTCTTTTGCTTCCGAGAGAAGAACACAAATCGATCGAATGTGATGTTTCTTGGGCGGATAAAGGCAATCTCCATCATTTCCCAGAGTTTTAGAGTAGTCAAATCGTAAATGTTGTCGTGCGGGAATTTTTGAGTTAATAGTCGTCTTCCTTCAGTACCAATACTGAGGTACAACAGGGACACGCATTTCTGATCGCACAAGTTCCAAAAACGCTCCCCACATAGTATTCCCGCTTCGGTTATTTTCTGACACTTTAGTTCCCATTGTAGCTTCAGCTGGTTGTTTCTTACTCTACGTTCTCTTTCTGCTTCCTCGGTTGTGTCGTCAATCGGCATTTCGTACTTCGGTTCCACTGGTAGGCGAACTGTCGATGGTTTGGGTTGAAGCAATGTGTCTATGGTTATGTTCTCGCGAGCGAGAATCGCTAGTTTTAATTGAATTCTCCATTTCTCCCATCTGATCGGTGGGTCTGAGGTTGGTCGTTCCCAAAATGGCTCTATCGACAGCGGTGTTTTTCTCGATTCTCGAGCTGACTGCGCCATGTCATACAGATTTACAATCTGTATATTTGAATTGTTTCGTAGCGCCAATTAGCGTTATTTACTTCGGCCAATATAAGAGTGAATTGGCGGAGCGAATTCAGGCTTTATTTTGTTATTCAAATATTGATTATTTGAGTTACAAAGTTTAGATGGATTTGGCGGAGCGAAATCAAGTTAGACTAATTATCGGGTATTTCGCTTAGCGAAAGGTACCAAATATTTGATGCGTCTGAATTTAGACTTTGGCGGATCGAAATCTAGTTAAGAGAGAGAATCAACTATTTTAAATTACGAAATTGAGAAGAATGAAATTAGGCAAGATTAACAAAACTGCTTCACAATTTGTTCACAAATAACATTACTAAATTGCGGCAACTGACATCACGAGACAAGGTGATCAGACAAAAGATCATGCATAGGATATAAACAAATTAACAAGTATGAAATCATCGGATTTGATCTTCAAAACTAAACTGAATAAATGAACAAATTAAAATAAGGAAATTGAACTAAATTAAGTTAAACAGAAATTGAACTAAATTGGTTGCACCAAATTAATGAACTCAAACTAAAAATGTACTATTGTACCACAACTAGGTAGAAATTTTATTCCTTCTTCTTTGTTAGAGAATGGTCCACCGATGTCAATATAAATCTTCTGATTCGGGACAACGCAATTTAGAAGACGTTAGAATTGCAACGCGGTTGATACAGATTTAGGGTTCTTAATAATCGCGCGCAATGCAGTGAGGGGGGGGGGGGCATCCAAGAGAACGATCAATGTAGGAGCAGCCACCATTAATGCTGGGAAAGGCTTAGGATTCTCCAGCTTCCGGGAAGGGTGCTGCGAAGAAACGCCTTGTCGCGAAAGATGTATAGTAGTGCTATCTTTTCGTCTACGCACAAGCATCTACTTTTGACGACAAGATCACCCCAGAAAAAGAATACGTGGGCTCATTCGTTTAAGCCTACTCTAATTTTTTGTGAGCCCTCAATCGCGGACTACTTTAAGGACTGCGCCCTTTTCATAGTCGCATGAAATTGATTGCTGAACAGCCTCGAGAGCATTTCATCGATTGTGAGTTCTCCCGGCGACGTTTTGGGAGTTGCAGCAGAGGACGATTTGCCAGGCGAATGAGGGATTGTTGGCATGGAGGGTGTTTTTTGCACATCCGCAGCTTCAAATGGAATTTGTGTTTTTGAATTTTTTCTTCGTAACATTATGGAGTTTATCGAATTTAAATCAATTTTTTTAAAGTTAGGAGCAAAATTGGGCAATTGATTTTGAATTAATTTTGACAGAAAACAAATTATTTATTGCGAAAGATCAGAATTACAGCGGAAGATCAGAATCATTTGCCTAAGTTTGTGATAATTCCAGTAGTATGAAATAGAGGCATAGAGAGAGGGGGGTTATCATTCGATCCTTAAACATGTGAGAGTAGGGGGTTATCATTGAATCCTTAAACATTTGAGGGTAGTTATCCCAGACAGGAAATGATTAAGGGGATTAGGTGACTCTCTGGAAGTCATTTTCCACAATGACAACGATAGCAACGGTTGATTTGCAAAGCATTCACGAGATTTACCAGCAAGTAAAAAAAGAATATTCAGAATATGGTGAAAAATTTTTATATTTTTTAGCAACTTGTCTTTACCTAGATCCGGACATCGATTTGGACATTGCATTGAAATTGAGGCCTTATGGTGGTTTGATTGGTATTGATAACTCCTCGCTTGACAAATATTTCAAATCTTACAAAATTTTAAGACTACATGCAATTCTTCATGATGCTTCTGGATTTGTCTTTGATTACAGTGAGAAAGGACCGGGTTATTCGTATGTCCTACCCTGTCCAGTAACAAACGAGTATCTTGGTCACGTGACAGGACTTGCTTTCTGTCTATATGTGAAAACTTTCAAAAACAACTTATTCACTTTATTGGAATGTTGAAATCTCGTGCGGTTTTTCTAGATTTTGAGGGCTTTCGACATAAAAAGTCTGGACTTATCATAAAAGAGCTTGCCGTTTTCACAGAAAACTACACCGATACAGTGTCTTTTCTGCCTCCAGCCTCCTTCAACACGCGCTCATTGGGTGAACAAAAATCATATCGTTGGGTCTCAAAGTTTCTTCATGGTTTAGCCTGGGAGAGCGGTGACTACCCGTACTGTTATCTTCAACAGATTTGTCAGAGCATAGTTCTTCGCTTCCCATTGTCAAAATTCTATTCGAAAGGAACGGAAAAAACTGATACGTTGCAAAAAATGCTTCAGAAAGAGGTAACTAACCTAGAGAGCCTGCTATGTCCAAAAATTGAACAATTGAGTTTCTATCGGGAGACACCAATTTGTGATTTGCATTCAACGACTTGCCCAAAACGACAGAAAAGCAAACATTGTGCGAGGAAGAAGGCCCAATTGTTTTACAACTAGCTGATCCATGAACAACCGTCGATTGGAAAAGACAGCACCGTCTGTACTCCAAATGAATTTGTCTCCAAATTTGATCGTTTACAGTTGCTTAACGGCTGAAAATCAATTGAGTGTTACCATAGTCAAGGAGGAAAAAATTGACAGTCGGGGAGAAACTGTATTGAGAAAACAGCAAGTTGTTTGCACTGGAGCCGAAATAGAATCCTTCAAAAAATATCTTTCACTTTTAGAATATTTTCAACTCTATCATGTCTATGAAAGAGAAAATGCAAAGAATGAATCTAACCCCTTTACCTATGCCCAAGCGGTCAGTTCCAGTGCAAATGCCTCTGAACGATGAGAGTCTTCCGGATGATATTAAGCAAGTTGTCCGAGAGGGAAAAGTGGACTCGATTGCTTACCACGAGAAAGATTGTGGTGTGAAAGCCAGTTACACAGTGACATATAAAAAAGCAGATGCAAACTCTAAATATACAACTTATGAATTTTTTATTGTTGACTAACAAAGTTACCTAACCTATGCTTTGTTAATTCATTATTTTCGAAAACCTTGTTTTGAATGAGTCCACTTGAGGATCAAATAGATTCAGGGGGTGGCATAACCGATTTAGTTTTTGATGAAAATCAACAGGAAAGGAGATCTTGGCGATTTTGCAATTCAAGAGTACCACGATCAGAAGTTGTTTATTTTACTCAAATTTTCATTATAGTTTTTCTTATTGCAGTATCTCTTATCAAGTTGGTGTTTTTTCAATTGGGTTGCGAGGAGTCAACATTTTGGTTTTCGCTCCTCTCTTGCACAGTTGGCTACGCACTTCCAAACCCAAAGCTATGAATAAAATTATTTCAACAAGCGATTGACTCTTTATGGCAGTGTCTGGTCCATCTTGCTGTGGAAAAACTGAACTGATTTTCAAAATGTTACTACATAACACTTTTTCACCTAAATTTCAATCAATTTTTTATTTCTATCAGCATGAACAACCAACGTTTGAGTCCTTAGAGAGAAAATTGAATATGCAGTTTAAAAAATTTACAAGCTTCGAAGTTGTCTCAGAGTTAGAAGACTGTCTTCTTGTTTTTGATGATTCATGTGAAGAAATTTTTAACGATAAAGAGTTTTCAAAACTTGCGACTGATGGCCGTCACAAAAATTTAAGTGTTATTTACGTTAAGCACAATTTATTTCAACAAAGCAAGTGGTCGAGAACAATCGACTTGAATACAACACACATCATTTTGTTCAAATCACCACGTGATGTCCAACAAATTGGTTTAATTGGTCGACAGCTCAACAACACACAATTTCTTAAAGAAAATTACGAGCTAGCTACCAAACAGCCTTTTGGTCGTTTATTAATTTATTTAGACCCAAAGACGTCGGACGTTTTACGATACTGCTCAAACATTGTACCACCAGGACCATCAATTTTCTACTTACCGCCTGCGAAAGCTGTAATAACAAATCTAACAAATGAAACATAGAGAACTATGTATGCTGCGGCAAATGCTACAAGTATCGGATATCGACCTAAAAAAAACTGATCAAGGCAGGTTCTAAAAACTTTGTTCAATTTCTTTGCGGGTGTTTTTTTAATGTAGTCAATGGCAATGTTGCGATTAATAAAAAACTAATCGAAGCTCACGAAAAATTACTTCGAAAAATTTTATCCAAACAAACAGGTTTGAAGGAAAAGAAAAGAATTCTTAGCAGAGAATCAGAACTGTTAAAAACGGTTGGTCTTTCGTGTTATTTTTACTTGATGGAATCATAATGCATACAGAAGAGTTCATTTTAATTCCAAAACGAATGTTTATAACAAAGCAACCCCAGAAGAGCGAAATTATTGAAAGCCCACAATATAAAAACAAAGCTATTCAGTTATCACTTATGCAACGAAACAAGCTAAGGGAGGACGTAGGAAAAACAGATAGAGTGATCCGAACAGATCCAACAAATATTGAACGAGATGTAGATAAAGCAGATAGAGTGGTCCAAACAGATCCAACCAAATTTGAAGATGAGGAAAAAATGGAGGCTTCTAGTGAAGACAGTGAAATGGATCCAATAGTCACAAAGAAACCAACAGTTGAATCATTTGAGTTGATAATGAAAAACGTTAAATTAAAAGAAGATTACAAAATCAAACGTGCAGAAATAGTACTTGATTTCATTCTCCAATCAAACCAAATCACTATTGGGGAAGAGAGCCAACTAATTTACTTTGACAATAAACCCACGGATGTACAAGTTTCATCTTTTTTGTATAATTTGCAACAACCAACCAAAAAAATTGATCAAGAGGCATATTCAAGAATCTTGTTCTTCGACTTGAGCCCGATCTTGTCTCAAACACTTACGCCAAGCAAATATTGGAAAGTTATGAGAGCGAACAAGAATTTTTCCCAACACAACAAAGTGCGCAAACAGGGCGCGGTACTTCAAAACGAACCACAGCAGAAAAAGAGAAAAAAAACAAAACGACAAAGCAAAAAAAGACCAATCAGAAAAAGTGGTCTCGTTTCGTCTTCTAAGAGAAAAACTTTAGAACAACTGTACTCAAGAGGTCCTGCATCGTTTGGAAGCTCAAAACGATTACAAGAACACAGCAAACTGTCATTAGCAAAAGTCAAGTCTTATTTAGATACCAAGCCGTCCTTCACAAAATACCGCTCGATTCGAATGCAATTTCCCAGACTTAAAGTGATTGTAAAAGATATCAATGAAATTTGGTCATTGGATTTAGCATATGTTGACAACCTTGCAGAGTACAATCGCGATGTTAAGTACCTTTTGGTAGCAGTTGATTGTCTGTCACGGTACCTTATAGTAGAGCCAATGAAGACAAAATATGCAACAGAAGCAGCTGATGCATTCAAAAAAATGATCAAACATAAACAACCCGAGAAAGTATGGGTTGATGATGGAACAGAATTTCTCGGAGCTTTCAAAAGACTGTGCAACTCACGAGCAATTCATTTGTATTGCACTTTTAGTGAAAAAAGTCTGTTTTTTCCGAACGGAATACTCGATCACTGAAAAATCTCGTCCATAGGTACCTTGAAGAAAAATGGACTTATTCCTACATTGACAAATTAGACAACTTTGTGAAAACAATAAATTCACGTGTTAACCGGATAACTAGGCTTGCACCAAACAAAGTAACAAAAAAGACGTACCGCGGCTTGTGTCCTTGAGCGCTGAAACAACTGTTTCTCAAAAACCTCGCTTCTTTGTTGGAGATTTTGTCAGAATTGTCAAAAAAGACAAATCTTTCAGAAAGAGCTACGAACTATCGTTTACTGACGAAGTTTTTGAGATAATAGATATTCCGACATTATTTCCGCCATCATACTCCCTAATTGATGCAAACAAAGAACAAATAGAAGGAAATTTTTATCAATCAGAATTGCAGCTTGTTCGTGTAGAGGAAAATGAGTAGAAATCGTTTTGACGATGAGTTCACTGTGCATGTTATTTCATCAGCTTCTATGCAAATTTTTGGGTTAAACACTCTGGCTACTTTTCGAAATTTTTTCAATGATGAAACTCAACTTTCTGGTGACTGGAGGGTGGCTCTTAGTGAAATAATTTTTCCGACAAAAATTTAGCACGTCGTGAATGGAGATTTAATAGCATACAGTCTTAAGGGATACGAAGACTCGCAAAAACTTTCGTCTGATGCTAATGTCATATCTCGACCTTACAATGGAGAAAAACTGTCCTTCATGACTGGCAACTTTGACAATGTTAATCAACTTCTTGGTACCATCAAGCGAACAGTTGGGTTGCACAATTTTTCGTTTCGAGAAATCAAGAGTACTGGAAAATACGAAATAATTTTTGGTAAATATGAAGGAATCAATTTTCCTAGTGAGGAAACACCTAGCATTGTGGGCTTTACGGGAATTCCAGATGGACGCGGTGTACACATTGGTTACAAAATGGGTACAGCTACATCAAATAAGTTAATGAAGAGTGATGAGACAAAAGCATACTTTGGAGAATTTCCTGCTGATCTATGCGCGGGAAAGCACCTAATTTTCATTTACACAAACATTATAGAGTATCAGTATGTGGGTGACGCAAAAGCTCCGTTATTGCGTGTCATTGATTCAAAACAACGTCTGAAAAACGGTAGCGTATGCGAGCTTGAACCAACACATCGAATTGTTTTTTCAAATTTAGACTATAAAAAACTGTTATCAAACGCTATAAAATAAATTTCAATTGAGCTACGCACTGAGACAGGACAATTGGTTCCTTTTTCGGGAACAGGTAAAGTTATTTTAACTTTACAATTCAAAAAGTTTTCTGACTAGCATGGATTCCTATTATGCCTATCAGGTAACATCATTACCGCATTTCTCCGGACACTATAGACAAAGGGGAAGTGGATTTGGTGCTTTAGCTGCGGGAATTGGACGCGTTGCTTTACCATTGGCTCGACGGTTTATTTTACCGACTGCAATACGTATCGGGAGAGAACTTTTAAAACAGGGTGTTCCCGAACTTGTAGATGTAGTCTCAAAGAAAAAATCACCAAAACAAGCCTTGAAAAACACAGTCTCAAACACCATCAAAAAACAAACAGGAGGGCGAGCGCGACAACAACGACCAAGGAAACAAATTGGAAGCCTTTCAAATAATTTAACAAAAAAGCGTAAAACCTCATTCATTTCCAAGTCAAGAGCTCCAAAAAGAAGTCGATCAGATTTTTTGCAAAGGTGAAAGATGATCGCTAATTTATTACCAATTGAGGCAACTCACAGTTCCCTCGATCTGTTTGAGAAACCATCCCTCTTAGTAACATTTGATGGAAGTTTTTGTCAAATACTGAGCCCGGTGTATAGCCCCAATGGTCCAATGTTGGAATTTGAAGTTGCTGGCGATAGAAATAATTTTATTGATTTACAAAAAATATTCCTGGAGGTCAAATGTAAAATTGTTCCGTCGTCCGGAGCAAATTTAAAATTTGACGGTACAGCTGCTGCAGATGTGACTAAAACTGATGCTCCCTACTTTTGCAATAATGTGTTGCATTCACTGCTCTCTGACTGCACAGTGTCAGCCAACGGATTAAAAACATCGAACGCAAATGGAAATTATGCTCACAAAAGTTTTATTGAGACTGAGTTTTCACACAACAAAGACGCAAAAAACACTTGGTTAGCTTGTCAAGGCTACTCGTACGCGGAAAATCCGGGAGCCTTATCAACTACTGAAGTAAATAGAAGAAAAGCTTTAGTCAGACAATCAAAAGAATGCACGTTTTACGGAAAGGTTGCAGTCGATTTTTTCACATGTGACGCATCTAATGAGTGGTGTAACTCTTCGAATTGCTTTTCGAAGATCAATTGATGACTTTGTTATTATGTCAGATGATGCCGCTAAGCATTATAAAGTGAAAATTGTCGAAGCAAATTTGTATGTGCGCAAGAAGACTTTGAACGATGACGTTGTGTCGGCTATTGAAAAAACATTGCTTACCAGCCCGTCTTCCTATCCGTACCTTGAAACCCTTACAAAAACTTTTTTGGCTTCTACTGGTCTACACAGTTGGAAACAAGAAGACATATTTGCCAGGCAACCAATCCGAAGACTAGCTTTATGTCTGAACACAAACGAAGCTTTTCTCGGTAACAATAGACAGAATCCATTTCATTTCCGAAAATTTGATTTGGAACAGATTTATATCTATCGAAATGGAAAGCCAGTCGCAGATAGTCCAATATCAACAAATGACGATAAGCGTCTTTACTTCAATACAATATCAGACTTAGCCTATATTGACAATGGTCATGGCATAAGTTTGACAGACTACCCAAACCATTTTATTATGGTTTTTGACCTGACTAGTACTCAACAAGCTTCTCACGATTTTATTTACCCCGAGCTAACAAATTGTTCAATTTCGATCGAGCTGAAATTTTCAGCTGCATTGCCCAACAATATTGAAATATTCATTATTGACGAAAAAGCTAGCAACATTTTTGTGGATTCTGCGCGCCGGGTTTCAAAAAATCACATTTTAACCAACTAATGGATGAAGATGATATCAATGACCTCATTCAAAAATGTAGAAAACTGAAATACAAATTTTGTGGTGTATTCGCTGCCAACAACTTTCCACAAAAACTCCACAAAAATAGTTTTCTCATTGTAAATGCTTCGCCCTCGAACAACCCTGGTACACACTGGCTTCTTCTATGTAATCGACACAATAAAAAATTATTTTTGCGGACCCCTTGGGACAATCGATTATTGCCTATAGAGACTTATATCACCTACTCTCTGACACTAATGCACAAATATGTCAATTCCTCGAACATCAACCAATTCAGAGTCAAAACTCAGAACTGTGTGGACTTTTTTGTATTTATATTGCGCATGTTATATTTAGTGAAAGACAAATTGTAAAAATTAATGATGTTCAATTGCTTCGCTTTGCACTTCATATGATGTTTTAATATCTGTTGAATAAAATATTTTTTTTTCAAAATTTAATTTTTTCTTCAAATACAAGACGAACAAAGAGTAACTCAGAATCAATATCTAATTTTCCATAACCACTCACAAATATGTCCATAACTTTACAAAAAGCACCAGAATGAGGACCACTTAAAATATTTTCAACTCGTTTTAAAGTTTCTGTACAAATTTGGTCAGTTTGAGTTTGCTCATGGCCGGTTCCTGCTGAGATGGTATTGTGGATTGTTTTCTGTGCAATTCCTGTAGTTTCTGTCGTTATCGCTTTTGTAGTCGTCAACATTTTTGCTGTGTTTAAAATTGGAAGACGTTTGTGAACCGTTGCTGGGTCAATTTTTTCTCCTGTTTTGTCATCAAAGTCAACGGCTAACTTCAACATTGTAAATACTTCTCCATTCGTTTCCGGTTTTGAGGAATTTGAAAATAGGTGTTTGAAAGTTGTGAAAAGACAGGGGACAGCAAAAGATTTGTTTTGCTTTGTAGAGCCAATATCAGTTGAACTATCAATCAAAAGGTGAAAATGGTTAGTTGCTATTTGGCAAAACTCAGACTCGAAGTGAGGACAAACTGCATAATTAATCAAACTCCTAATGTCTGTTGGCTTTTGATCAAGAATTTTGGATCTAAATTGTTTCTGAAATTGTTTGAAATAACTTGGAGAACGTTCATACATTGCTTCCACCATCCTTGCTCTCGATCTTAGGCCTTTTATTTGGTGGCGATTTTGTTGAACAGTCTTTTGCTGACTTTTCTTCTGATTCAAGTATCTTGTCTGCCGTATTGACCAAGCTCCCAAATTCTTGCAGAGTCAACTAAATTCTCTGTTCAAACTCGTATTCTTCTACTGCTTTTTTAAACAATTTCAGAAATGCATTTGTTCCTGTCTTTTCGTAAGTTTTCAGCGTTGCCCTAATCAAACGCTTATCAGTTTTGGAAACGTCGAAATAGTAATCTCCGTACTCTGTATCTTTGGTAGAAGTAAAAGGCATAGTGAGCAACTTTCTTTTATCACATTCAAAATTCAAACTATTCAGCTTAATGGTGGAGGCAAGTTGGGATTAAATCACAATGTCGTCATTTACGCAATAGAATCCAAATGACTGGGGGAGTACAGACTCAAGTACGCCTAGGGCGTACCTGACTATGTTTATTAAACATAAAACAGTGTACACAACCACATGAAAGGTTTGTATGTAGTAATGCAAAAGCGAACACAATGCACCGGAATTCAACTCAATGGGTTAAGCAAATGTGAGCTAGATAAGAGTTTTATTACACTTCATGTACTCAATTAAACAAGAATTTAGCAGGTGTTTAGCAAATGTGACCTGACCTGAGATAAAGTTTGTATCTACCAATGTAAAGCAAACGTTATGCATATCAATTCCCATTAATTAGGAATACATAACTACCCAACTTGACCATTATTTTATTACGTATGTCTGTGTGAACACGTTTAATGTGACCTTAGATAAGAATTTTATTACCTTGGTAGACTACATGAGGAATGAAACATAGTAAACACCACAAAATACAAAAACCCAAGGGTAATGTGATCTTAGATAGGAATTTTATTACCTTGGTAGACTACACGGAGTGAAACAGTATATACTACAAAATACGAAAGCCTAGGGTAATGTGACCTTAGATAAGAATTTTATTACCTTGGTAGCCTGCACGCGGAATTAAACATAGTAAATACCACAAAATACGAAAGGGTGTGTGAAACTGGTTTTTTCTCATTTCATTTTGTTGCTCTCGCTAAAGAGTTGTAGTGAAATTTCTGTGGATTGTTACCTGACCATACTATGTCTGTCAAAATTCTTTCTGAATCCACAATTTCTCCTGAAAGACCACTGGTTTATCAGACTTTATACGAAAATTTTGTGGTTTTGATTCAACAGAAAAAAGTAGGAACAATTTGGACAATTTACCAACACTGCCTAATTCCGAAACTTTTCATCAATGCAATTGCGGCTTTACCGAACAAAACAGAACCTTCTGAAAGCAGTATTATTACTTCTGGTGGATTTTTGCCACCCAAAACCACACCTGCTATCGAAAATCACGACGTGGACACGTTGACGGACGAAGTCAGGCGAATATTTTATCGTTATGATTGCGCGTGCATTCCTCTGTGCGAAAATCAGCTTGGAGTTTATCAGGCATGCGATGACCTGGCTGATATGTGGGGACTCAAGTCAACACCCGAATCTCCAGACAAAAACACTCCCTTGAGTGCACCAGTAACGCCTGCACCTGACCCCAGTCCCTCAATTACTCCAACACCGAGTCCTTCTCTTTTCGCAGGGCTCAGTTTTCAACAACATTTTTCAGTGAGCAACGGAGAGCAGGCATTTGATTGCAACATTTTGTCGGGCACAAATTTTGAAACACCACGACAAACCAGCGAAAATCAATTCGAAACGCCACAGAGCTCTGAGACGCCTCAATTTGGTGCAACCCCCAAGAAGCGAAGGCCAGAGCAGTCCTTGATGGATATTTTCGATTGCTAGAAAAACTTTTAATTTGTAATTTGTAATAAAATCATTTTAATTTGTAATTTGTAATAAAAGCGTGTTCGATCATGTTCAATTGAATATTTTTGCTCGATTGTTATTTGCTAAAGGAAACTCATACAATCATACCAAGCTCGATCATGTTTATTTTAAATAGTTTGACAGTAATTGAGAAGCAAAGAAAAAGTTTTCATAATGTACTAAGAGATCAAAGCTGATAACCGATCAACTAAAAACTTATAAAAAATTTGTTTTTCCAATTTTTTCTCATAGTTCATTCGATATTTTTTGTTTACATTAGGGCTGCAATCAGCCTTGCTGTTAGTTCTTGAAAAAAACTTTTCTTCATACTCTTTAAATTTTAAAGTTATCTTCAATTTTTCTTAATTTTTTTTCAAAATTTTAAAATTGTCAGATTTTTTTCAACTTTTCTCAAAAACTGGATTTACGATTTTCGATTTTTCATTCTGAACTGCCAAGTAACTGTTTATAGGTGATAGTTGGACAATTTATGAGAAGCAAAGCAAAAATTTTTTCATAATGTACTAAGAGATCAAAGCTGATAACCGATTAACTAAAAATTATAAAAAGTTGTTTTTTCCATTTTTTTCTCATAGTTAATTCGATATTTTTTGTTTACATTAGGGGTGCAATAAACCTTGCTGCTAGTTCCTGAAAAAAACTTTTCTTCATACTCTTCAAATTTTAAAGTTATCTTCAATTTTTCTTAATTTTTTTTCAAAATTTTAAAATTGTCAGATTTTTTTCAACTTTTCTCAAAAACTGGATTTACGATTTTCGATTTTTCATTCTGAACTGCCAAGTAACTGTTTATGGATGATAGTTGGACAATTTATGAGAAGCAAAGCAAAAATTTTTTCATAATGTACTAAGAGATCAAAGCTGATAACCGATTAACTAAAAATTATAAAAAATTGTTTTTTCCATTTTTTTCTCATAGTTAATTCGATATTTTTTGTTTACATTAGGGGTGCAATAAACCTTGCTGCTAGTTCCTGAAAAAAACTTTTCTTCATACTTTTCAAAAATTAAAGTTAACTTCAATTTTTCAAAAAATTTTTTTCAAAATTGTAAAATTGTCAGATTTTTTTCGACTTTTCTCAAAAACTGGATTTACGATTTTCGATTTTCCATTCTGAACTGCCAAGTAACTGTTTATGGATGATAGTTGGACAATTTTTGAGAAGGAAAGCAAAAATTTTTTCATAATGAACTAAGAGATCAAAGCTGATAACCGATTAACTAAAAATTATAAAAAATTGTTTTTTCCACTTTTTTCTCATAATTCATTCGATATTTTTTGTTTACATTAGGGGTGCAATTAACCTTGCTGCTAGTTCCTGAAAAAAACTTTTCTTCATACTCTTTAAATTTTAAAGTTATCTTCAATTTTTCTTAAATTTTTTTTCAAAATTTTAAAATTGTCAGTTTTTTTTCGACTTTTCTCAAAAACTGGATATACGATTTTCGATTTTTCATTCTGAACTGTCAAGTATCTGTTTATGGATGATAGTTGGACAATTTTTGAGAAGCAAAGCAAAAATTTTTTCATAATGTACTAAGAGATCAAAGTTGATAACCGATTAACTAAAAATTATAAAAAATTGTTTTTTTTCTATTTTTTTTTCTCATAGCTACTTCGATATTTTTTGTTTAAATTAGGGGGGGCAATTAACCTCGCTGCTGATTCCTGAAAAAAAATCATAAGCAGAATCACCTAGGCAAAAAATCAACTTTGAATTTGTGCTAAGTTTCGAATTGGAACGCGCGCCAAAATTAGCCAATCAAATTCGAGTATTTCAAATATTTGAACTTGGCGCCCAAAATTCATTTCAATTTAAGAGTTTATGTTTAAGTCGTCATTTACTGTTCTTTCAATTCTAATTCGGGTTTATTCAATTTTCTTCGAAATTCAACAAAATTCTCAAGAGAAATGGTTCACCAATGCCGACATTGCTCTGCTACATACAGCAACAAATACAATCGCTCAAGGCATGAAAACAGCGCTCATCCTGACGAGCTTGGTTTACCTGTATTTCAATGCTCTCTATGCACTTTCAATGCCCGAAAATTGTCTCTGCTTGAGCAGCACATGCGAACATGCCAAGGCAAATTCACCAACTGTTGTCGAACTTGTTACTTAGGCTTCAACAACGTTCATTTGTTTGCTCAGCACATGAGTTCTCTTCATGCGCTTCCCGTATTCGGTGACGAATTCCTACCGAGAGATACACCAACGGAGTCAGCTTTCGGTGGAAGACTTCAAACATTCGAAGTTGTTCACAACAACGACGCTGAAGTGAATACAGACCTTGCTAGATTCATGTTAGCAGAAAAAACTCGAATCGGAAACTTGGTGCGTGAAAAGTTATCCAACGGACCTCACAAAATTCAATTTTGCGCAAAAGTTCAACTGCTCAAACCTCATCGAGGTGAAGAGGATGGCTCCACTGACGACGAGCGTATTGAAATTTACACAAACTCACTCATGACACCAGTGCTCAATGATGGAATGTCAGACGAAACGTACTGGACTATGGTGGATAAAATGTTAACAGTATTGGCAACATTTGCGTCATCAAGAAGTGGCTGGATCTTGGAAAAAGTTATCAAATTGGACGTAAAGTTTGCACGCTACAGACCCGTAAATGGCTCTTCATACTTACCTCTGCCTGTGAAAATCGCCAATTGTCGCGGTCTTCTTAATATAAGGAATCACAACGACCAAAACTGTTTCAAATACTGCTACATTGCAGCTTATCATTTGCATAACAATATCAGCCTCCAACGTTACGGTAGAAATTCTAATTCTGAAAGAACTTCACCAGACACATACAGCAATCTTGAACAACCTTTGGGTGACTTTGAAATGTCCATGGGTTTCGACGATATGAAGGAGTTTGAGTCGTTGAACAATGTTCAGGTGAATGTCTTTGGTTACGAGAAAGGTCAGCTATACCCCCTCCGAGTTTCTAACTATGAGTCTTCTTTTGTGATGGACCTTCTTCTCCTACATGAGTGTGACCGGTATCACTACGTACTTATAACAGACCTGATGAAAGTTGTCTGCTATGTGCGTAACATTATGTTTCGATTCTTCTATCGACTCTGTCGTAACTGTTTTTGGTTGCGTATAGATGGACTCGAATGCTACAACCTACATTTACAGACATGCTCCATGAATGCACCAGCTGTTATTCAAATGCCCTCTCCTGATCAAAGTATGTACAAATTTTCAAAACTTTCGGCTACTTGGTTTGTACCTCTAGTGATATACTTCGATTTCGAATATTTCCTACGACCAGTTGCGAGTTGTGCCGGTCACAGCAACACAGCAAATACACGAGCCATCGAAAGACATGAGCCTTGCGGCTTTGCATTAACAGTCATTGATCATCAATCAACAACACCAGTTTTTCATCATGTAGACAGTTCGAAAGACTGCATGAAAAACTTTGTTAGAATGCTACATGAGCTAGCTCGAGATATCCACAAACAAAAGAACAAACACCCTTTTTATAGAGGCAACAGAAATTTGCTCAACAAAAGTCAAGCAAAACAGTGCTGGATTTGTGAGAACGATTTCGATGTCGAAGATGACCCAGAGAGTACTATCCATTTAGACCACTGTCACTTTAGCGGTAAATTCCTTGGTTGGGCTCATGAAAAATGCAACCGAGCTCGTCGCTACGTTAACTTCATTCCAGTTGTCGGGCACAATATTCAGAACTTTGATTTACATCATATTTGTTTGGCACTTAACGAATGCGAACCAACAACTACCGTTCAAGTCATTCCAGCAACAGACGAAAAATACATCTCCATAACATTTGGCGTTTTGGTTGAAACTATCACGACGGATGAAGGAAAAACGAAAAAAATCTACGAATATTTGGGATTTATTGATTCGTATAAAATGATGAACAGCTCGTTGGAAAAATTGACGGAAATTTACCGATCAGCTTGGTATTCTCAATTCGATGTTCCCGGGAATTTTTGATTCAGATTTAGAGCTGTTGAAACAAAAAGGTCATTATCCGTACTCGTATGTAAGTGATAGAAGCAAATTTTTAGACACAACTTTACCACCCCTCGAAAATTGGCGTAACACTCGAAGGTGGCACAGTTTCAATTAATGAAACAGAATTGGAACATGCACAAAAAATGTGGGAGATTTTGCACTGTAGTACTCTTCAAGACTATCACGAAGGGTATCTGAAATTGGACTGTGCATTGTTGGCATGCGTCTGCGAGTTTCATCGAGAGTTGAGTTTCAAAACATACAAGTTGGATTGTATGCACTTTTATACTTTACCAAACATGGCCAAAGAGGCGTCATTGAGAATTTGTAAAGCTGAAGTTGAACTTTTGACCGAGCGTGAGCATCTCGATCTCATAGAGCCAGCTGTTAGAGGAGGAGTTACTTCAGTGTACGAGGAGAGACGATTTGTTGCAAACAATTGCTATCTGGATAACTATGACGCATCCACGGAATCAGTTTTTGGTTTTTGTGTGGATGCGAACAACCTCTACGGAGGTGTTATGCAGCTAGACAAAATTTGAACAGTTTATTTCCTTGGTTGAGCTGAAGCTGAAGTTGATTTTTTGAGCGAGCGTGAGCATCTCGATCTCATAGAGCCAGCTGTTAGAGGAGGAGTTACTTCAGTGTACGAGGAGAGACGATTTGTTGCAAACAATTGCTATCTGGATAACTATGACGCATCCAAGGAATCAGTTTTTGGTTTTTGTGTGGATGCGAACAACCTCTACGGAGGTGTTATGCAGCTAGACAAATTACCAATAGCAGATTACATTTTGAGGTCAGATATCCCCCTGAGAGAAATTTTGAACACGCCCGATGATGCTCAAGTGGGGTACTTTGTTGAAGTGGCCTTGTCCTACCCAACCCACCTGCATGAGGACCACCGTGATTTCCCTTTAGCTCCCACGAAAGATTTTGTCGAAGACGCATGGTTGAGTGACTATCAGATAGAGTTGACAGAGCAACATAATCTACCTACCTCTAAAGTGAAGAAACTGTTGCAGACTTTATTCGACAAGGAAAAATACGTTGTTCATTACAAACTTCTAAAACTCTATGTGGATCTTGGCCTGATAGTGAAGAAATTATATAGAGTGCTACAATTTAGACGAGAACAGTGGCTTGCTCCCTACATTTCATTAGATAGTCAAAAACGTCAGCTGGCATCGAACAAATTTGAAGAAAACTTTTATAAATTAATGAATAATGCTGTGTATGGAAAAAATTGTGAGTCGAAACGTCGCCGAAACAAGTTAGTTATTAGTCGTGATGCCGAGTCTACACTTTCAACCATATTAAAATTCGAATTTGAGCGCTATATTATCTTTGGAGAAAACTTAGCTGCACTATCGACTCGTCCTAAAATAATCTAATGGAATACACCAACAATAGTAGGCGCTTAAATTTTGGACATGGCGAAATATCAGATGTACCATTTCACTTCAAAGTGATGCGGCCCAACTTTGAGTGCCGTCTACTTTATAGCGATACAGACAGCTTGTTGTATTCCGTAATGTGTGCAGATTTCTATCAAGAGCTCTCCAAAAAACCTCAACCAGTGCTGGGTTGTTTTGACTTTTCGAACTATCCAACCAGCCATTTCTTATTCAACAATCAGAACAAACGAAAAGTGTTGAAGTTCAAGGACGAGTTCGCCGGTGACTTCATCACAGACTTTGTTTGCCTGAAACCCAAGCTGTACTCAATTCTGTCCAAAAGTAAGAACTCCTACTTGTTCCTTTCAAATAGTACCGTTGTAGTTACTTAGCTACGTTTGTTATGGTAAACATCAAACCTCTTATTTCAGGTTGTAGGAAGCTCTCCTACAAGGGTGTCACGCGGGCTACCTAACGTCGCTTGCGTCATGAAGACTTCCTTGGAACATTGAACACTGGCAACGTCTTCAGGTCCGAAAACACACGAATAACTTCGGACCATCATATTCTACAGACCGTCTCCTCGAATAAAATCTGTCTGTCAGCGTTTGACAACAAACGTTTTGTAAAAGCAGACAGCATTCATACTCTCCCATTCGGACACTATGAAGCTCTCGACTGTGGAATTGATGATATTGACTGGGATAACGCAGATATTGAATGGGATCATAACAGTTTCGATTCAAATCTGTGTTTGAGTTCCGATCCAGAATGGGATAATGACTTCGTTGTCTCACAAACATCCTCAACGGCTGCTCAAAGTTCTGCACCTAGCTCTTGGCAGCCACCCGACCCAGGATTTGCTGCAGCCCAGGCAGTAACAGAATCGGATATCGAAAGTGACGATTTGATCGATTTTGATGCCAGTTCGGACGAGAGTTCTAGTGCCAGTAACCCAGTCATAAACTTTGAGGCCGAAGAAGCCAGTAGTAGTAATTTTGAAGAGCCACCGCAAAAAATTTTAAAGCGAAGATAAATAATTTAAACAATTTCCAGCCGCTTTTTGTTAATAATTTTCCGGCAAAAATCTTTAATCTTCAGTTTTTGCATTAATTAGAAAAAAAGTCGTTGTAAAGTTGTGTGTTCAGTTTTGGTGTTTAATTTTGTCCGGTTTCGGTGCTTAAATTTGAACAGTTTATTTCCTTGGTTGAGCTGAAGTTGAAGTTGAACTTTTGACCGAGCGTGAGCATCTCGATCTCATAGAGCCAGCTGTTAGAGGAGGAGTTACTTCAGTGTACGAGGAGAGACGATTTGTTGCAAACAATTGCTATCTGGATAACTATGACGCATCCACGGAATCAGTTTTTGGTTTTTGTGTGGATGCGAACAACCTCTACGGAGGTGTTATGCAGCTAGACAAAATTTGAACAGTTTATTTCCTTGGTTGAGCTGAAGCTGAAGTTGATTTTTTGAGCGAGCGTGAGCATCTTGATCTCATAGAGCCAGCTGTTAGAGGAGGAGTTACTTCAGTGTACGAGGAGAGACGATTTGTTGCAAACAATTGCTATCTGGATAACTATGACGCATCCAAGGAATCAGTTTTTGGTTTTTGTGTGGATGCGAACAACCTCTACGGAGGTGTTATGCAGCTAGACAAATTACCAATAGCAGATTACATTTTGAGGTCAGATATCCCCCTGAGAGAAATTTTGAACACGCCCGATGATGCTCAAGTGGGGTACTTTGTTGAAGTGGACTTGTCCTACCCAACCCACCTGCATGAGGACCACCGTGATTTCCCTTTAGCTCCCACGATAGATTTTGTCGAAGACGCATGGTTGAGTGACTATCAGATAGAGTTGACAGAGCAACATAATCTACCTACCTCTAAAGTGAAGAAACTGTTGCAGACTTTATTCGACAAGGAAAAATACGTTGTTCATTACAAACTTCTAAAACTCTATGTGGATCTTGGCCTGATAGTGAAGAAATTATATAGAGTGCTACAATTTAGACGAGAACAGTGGCTTGCTCCCTACATTTCATTAGATAGTCAAAAACGTCAGCTGGCATCGAACAAATTTGAAGAAAACTTTTATAAATTAATGAATAATGCTGTGTATGGAAAAAATTGTGAGTCGAAACGTCGCCGAAACAAGTTAGTTATTAGTCGTGATGCCGAGTCTACACTTTCAACCATATTAAAATTCGAATTTGAGCGCTATATTATCTTTGGAGAAAACTTAGCTGCACTATCGACTCGTCCTAAAATAATCTACTGGAATACACCAACAATAGTAGGCGCTTCAATTTTGGACATGGCGAAATATCAGATGTACCATTTCACTTCAAAGTGATGCGGCCCAACTTTGAGTGCCGTCTACTTTATAGCGATACAGACAGCTTGTTGTATTCCGTCAAGTGTGCAGATTTCTATCAAGAGCTCTCCAAAAAACCTCAACCAGTGCTGGATTGTTTTGACTTTTCGAACTATCCAACCAGCCATTTCTTATTCAACAATTAGAACAAACGAAAAGTGTTGAAGTTCAAGGACGAGTTCGCCGGTGACTTCATCACAGACTTCGTTTGCCTGAAACCCAAGCTGTACTCAATTCTGTCCAAAAGTAAGAACTCCTACTTGTTCCTTTCAAATAGTACCGTTGTAGTTACTTAGCTACGTTTGTTATGGTAAACATCAAACCCCTTATTTCAGGTTGTAGGAAGCTCTCCGCCAAGGGTGTCACGCGGGCTACCCAACGTCGCTTGCGTCATGAAGTCTTCCTTGAAACATTGAACACTGGCAACGTCTTCAGGTCCGAAAACACACGAATAACTTCGGACCATCATATTCTACAGACCGTCTCCTCGAATAAAATCTGTCTGTCAGCGTTTGACAACAAACGTTTTGTAAAAGCAGACGGCATTCATACTCTCCCATTCGGACACTATGAAGCTCTCGACTGTGGAATTGATGATATTGACTGGGATAACGCAGATATTGAATGGGATCATAACAGTTTCGATTCAAATCTGTGTTTGAGTTCCGATTCAGAATGGGATAATGATTTCGTTGTCTCACAAACATTCTCAACGGCTGCTCAAGTTCTGCACCTAGCTCTTGGCAGCCACCCGACCCAGGATTTGCTGCAGCCCAGGCAGTAACAGAATCGGATATCGAAAGTGACGATTTGATCGATTTTAATGCCAGTTCGGACGAGAGTTTTAGTGCCAGTAACCCATTCATAAACGTTGAGGCCGAAGAAGCCAGTAGTAGTGATTTTGAAGAGCCACCGCAAAAAATTTTAAAGCGAAGATAAATAATTTAAACAATTTCCAGCCGCTTTTTGTTAATAATTTTCCGGCAAAAATCCTTAATCTTCAGTTTTTGTATTAATTAGAAAAAAGTCGTTGTAAAGTTGTGTGTTCAGTTTTGGTGTTTAATTTTGTCCGGTTTCGGTGCTTAAATTTGAACAGTTTTTTTCCTTGGTTTTGCTTAGCTTTCTATGTATTATTTTCCGTGTTGAATTGAATTCTGTTTAATAGTTCCAGTTTTATGGCTTTGTCTTGCATATGTTTGGGTTTAACGTGACGTAAACTCTTAATACCCTCCCGTCTATGATAACCCCCTACCCTCACATGTTTAAGGATCGAATGATAACCCCCCTCTCTCTATGCCCCTATTTCATACTACTAATTCCTAGTTGTGGTTTTATTTGGAATGGAACTCGCTGACGCGCGATCTTGTGGACAAAAGGTCTGCATTATTTAAATTCTTTAGAGTCGGGTATTAGAGCTGCGAGTATGCACGAGAACGGAATTTGCAGTGGTATTTAACTGTATTTTAATATGTGTTTGAGTTGCATCAAAACTTCGCAGGGCACGTGACAGGAAATTTGTTTGAGACTTATTTGTGCTATCAGATGAAATACTGTAAGATATTTAACTTAGTTTACGTTGCAGATTTCCTTGACTGAATTGTTTATTTCAAATAATGTTGCGAAAGCAAAGACTATAAACAGATGTATATTTCGTTTTTTGATCAGGATGTCTGGATATAAAGTTTCTAGGACCAAGTTTCTAGGACCACCTGGAAGATGTTATGTGACAAATTTATAAGGCAAGAAGCGGTCGATCAAGTGAGTTGAACAAATCATGTAAAATTTATTAGAACGACGTTCTTTTAAACTTTAAAGTATTGCTCGATGATCTGTAATAACTAAAAGATTCGCCATCGAGGTAGTATTTGCAATAATCTATTGACCTCGCCACACATTCAAACTTGTTATCGTTCTTCTGTTGAATTCGGAATCTGAGACGCGAAAGCAATGGGTTTCCAAACATTAAAAATTTGCTGTTCTAAAGCAGCGTCAAGACCAGACCGAGACGTGCCACACTGAACTGGCGTTGCGTTGAAGGGGCAAATTTATAATTTTCTATTGACTGGGAAACTTTTAGTACATTGAAATGGAGTTTATGCTCTTGGTTTCAAACAAACCTAACGTTGTTCTTGAACATGGGTTGCAATGGAGGAAATAATTGAACAAAATTAGGATCAAAATTACTCACGTGGTGACCTGATCCTAAAATTGAGCGCACTTTCTTAAGCCTGTCGAATGCAAGAATTGGCAAACTTGAGGATGTTTTGGATTTCAGGGTCTAAATCCCAATGGGCATCAATTTGTACCCTAGCCACTCGATTTTCAACTTTGCAAAGGGATATTTTAGAAGGTCAACAAGAAGGTTTTCTGCATCCAATTTTTGTAAACAGTCATAGACTAATTTCAAATGTTGTTCTTTTGAATTTCTACTTAGTACAAAATTGTCATCAAGATTACAACATGTATTCGTAAGACCGATAGGAGTGTTATGCACGGCATTATGGAAATCGTTAGGCATATAGAATAATTTATAGAAACCAGTGTTAAAATTGTACGTTTACGTAGTGTCACCACAGATGATACAAAGTTACAAGTTTGTCCTTGTCCGGATGTAGATTCAGTTAACTATAAGGAATATTTCAGGTCTAAAGTTGTAAAATAAAAAGTGCTCAGCGATTCCGAGTCCTTTAGATTTTTTGAGATTGTGACTGTTTTCAAAGTTTCAAAATTGGGCATCTGGTACTTGTTGTTGAGGATGACCTTATTCATAAATTTAGAGTCTAGAGCTAACTTTACAGTTTGGTCACGTTTTACAGTTATAATAATAGATGTGAGATGAAATTGATGAAGTTTTGATTTGAGCAATTTGAGAATTCTTCAATGCTTCCCTCTTGGATTGGTTTTTGATTTTCAGATTTGATATTTTTGTCAATTTATAGGTATCTGTTTTCTTTTCTGATATTTTGGTTTAAAATTCTAGTGAAATTGTGACTTTACTACGTGTTTCTTAGATTTCCAGGGCGACTAACTAGTTTAGGAATATCTTCTGCATCTTTTTCGTTGATAGGGCAAATATTTATCAGACTGATTGAATATACTCTCGATGGTGTGTCTTTTTGTATTAGGGAAATTCCCAGAGTATGAAACAAAAGTCTCGACCCAGTAAGGGGCGACTTCAGTCCGGCAAAACTGTAAAAATCGATGAATCGCATTTCCTTAATGCACTGAAAAGGGGCCTTGATCTAATACCTTAACCGGTTGGTTTGAGGATGTCTTTAGCTCTTTCGCTGGTTGGATCAATCCACGCAACTTTAGAACTGCCTTTTGCTATCGCGGTTGCCAATGAATAAATTACAATGGAGCACACACTACCGGAGTCAATCATATGTGAAGTATTTGTATTGATAATGCAGAAATCAAGGGGCTCCAATTCCATGATAGTTGAGTGGGAAATAGTTGCAACTTAGTTGTCCTCTAAGCTTCAATAAATTGAATTAAGTTCTTCGTCATAATTAATTAACAAATTCAGAATGTCCTCATCGTTAGGGGCTCTATCCGTTGAAACAGCATTTACCTTGCGTTGTTGTTTACGTTGTTGGGTGTTTTGAGCTTTACGTTTTCTACAGAGTCTTGAGAAATGGTTTAGCAAACCACAATTGTGACAAGTTTACCCCTCGCTGAGCAAACAAAACGATGTCGTGTAGACCAATTTTTTGCACGATTGCGACCTCAATTTTTCTTTGTTCTGTTTGACATTGATGTATTACATTGAGAATTTGGGATCATGAGACTCGTCCAACCCTGCTGCCTAATGGCATTTACAAATAAACTTGTTGTTTTGGTCGAAGTCATTTTCTGTTGGTTGCCGGTGTCTATTTCCATATTGATGGCAACATTACCTCGCAGTGCGAGTCCATCGGTTTCACGAAGTGACTCCCTTGGGTCTCAAACTCCATTATATAAGCAATGAATGTGTAAAGAATTAGGGTACCCTGTTCATTCCCAAGTTGACAGTGCTCTGCTTGTTCTCTTGTTTCTCTAAGTTTACCATAGAAATGTTCAACGATTTTGCCACACGATTGCCGCGTTGTTAAGAAGATTTAGAAGTCAAAAGTAATGTTTCTTTGTCTAACAAATGCAGTTTGCAGTAGATTCCGAAGTTTGCGTGTAGTAATGTTATGAATTTTGGTGAAAGGATTTTTCTACTAAAGGATTTTTCTACTAAAGGATTTTTCGGTGTCCTTCCGCTCCTGTCGACATTTAGAGAAGTGAGACCGTTCGTTTGTTACATTGTTTCCATGGCTTTTCACCGCACAGGAAAATGTTAGTAGGGTGACCATACATAGGATATAAAACAAAGTTGGTTATTACAAGAGCAGTTATCGAAGTAAAGTGGTTATCGGACTATGGCGGTTATTTTACTAGAATCTTACAAATCAACGGGATATTTCGAAAGATCTTTGATTGTTTTTAACCATGCAATAGTACAAAGATAAAGCGAAAAATTCTTTTGAAGTATGAACAATTACATTCATGTCCGATTTCTCATTATTGAAATTCACAATGATCTACTACGATATAAACTGAACAGAACTTGGGTTATTAATACACAACTGCTTTCTATGATTCAGATTTAAATTGATGACACGGACTTCAAGGTGATGAGGAGAAACTTTTGATTTTCAGCTCATCATAAGATTGATATCATTTCTGCTGAGTATGTTCTGCCTGCTGTGTTTGGTAATTGTGGAAGAATTGAGAACGATCGAGTTCTTCCTGATCAACTTCCAATGTTTCATGGATGCTCTTGGGTCTTTCTCAGATATTTTTGTCAATTTTTCGGAATCCATAGCCGGATATTTCAATTGGAGATGTCTAGCAGCTTACCGCGAGAATAATATGAACTTTTTGGATTACATAATATATGCTGATTACATCGAAGCGAGGCTTGTAAAACAACAAAGATGAAATAAAACAATCTCTATAAAAAAGGCACCGAAAAGCGACTGAATTTAATCTTTGTAGGTTCAAAACAGATCTGAGATCGCTTAAATCCAATAAATTGGACCGGAGGCTTTACAACTGAATTCTGAAAATAGTTGTTTGATATAATTTATTTTAAATTTGTTTAATCCTTTCTTAAACAAAAATGTATTGAACAATCTTATATGTTCACCGTATTTAACCTTAAATATCAAAATAGGTGTCAGGGCGAAATACCCATGTCAAAATTACCCGATGTGGCAAAATACCAAAAATATACCCAATGTTTTACCCGTTTGTTAGAATTACAAGAACGATTTTTTAGCAGAATAATATGTAAGATAATTTAGAAAGTATTTGTTCCGACCCGACTTATGGGGGGACTATATACCCAAATGGGTTTTTTTTGTTCAGACAATTTTGACCGATCGGTATATTAATCGTAGAGAAATGTCAGTGGTATCATTAAAAAGCTCGTGCAACGTAGAGTTAGGAATTAAAAAGTTTTTTTTTGAATTTCGTTTTTTCCGAGGAGTTATCGAGGTTTAAAGTGTTGCGTGAACACAGGACATTTGACATGATTTTGTTCACTTTTAGCTTAATTTTCGTTCAAATTAAGACTTTTCCTATACAAATATCAATTCAAGACTACATTTCACGCTACCAAGGGAAACACTTTTTTTCATTTCTAATAGACGAAAGGCGACAAAGATGCTAGTTTTGGTCTCATGGGTAAGTTTACTATAAAAAATGAAACTCGAATTCTCTTTGAGAGCTGTTTTCTTAGTAGAAAACTTTTGGCATTTTTTTTTTGTTTTTTAAAGTCACTTATAGATTAGTCACTTTCCATATCACTTACAGTTAAATGAAGCTCAATGAACAAAAAATTTGTTTTCGAGGGATTGCACTTGTTTTCTTTTGGCTTCTAATCTGACTTTTTGTAATTTTTATGAATTTTGATTTTTTTTGGATTTTACAAAATTTTTGAAGACCTATAGCATAGAATCGTTGACTAAAAGTACAATAGGCTCCTATTTGAACATTAAGTGATCCTACCTAGTGCTTTGATTGGACAGCTAATGGCAACTAAAGACATTATAAATAATATTAAGATTTTTTTTGAATATTAACCAGTCTTCAACCTATTTTTTTGAACTCTGTCATTTTTTGAAATGACAGGACCTCTTCTTTTCTACTGCAACCAAAATTATTTTGGATATCGATTTTGACTTCTAACTATTGGTTTTATGACTCGGTGTCATGAGTGTTCATAATTCTTTTTTAATTTTGGGATTTTTTTATTTTGGTTATCTTTGAAATCTTATAACATTATCATAATATTGATAGTTCTCATTTGCTTAAAAAAATTTCAATAGATAATAGAGAAAATTTTCAGAGAAAAGCTTATGGTTTAAATGACTTAGACAATTTTTTCGTGCACTTGTCTATTGAAATTTTGGTTTTTGCTTGTATTTGAGGCTTTTTGCCTGCAGTTTATCGAGGCATAACTTATTTATTGATTTCCTTTGAAAGCTATTGAATTTAATGGCGTTGTTATTACGTGTTTTTTGTAAAACTTTCGTGGTTTTGATATACTTGTTCATGTTTGTGAATTCATTTTTTGTAAACGAAGAAGCGTCCCAGTGCTGTTAAAAAAATAATTGAAGATAGGAAATTTTTACCGAAAATTTCACTTTTTAATTGCTTCGACACTTTTCTCTTTTTTGCTTTGCTGTTTTTGACTTTTTTTGTTATTTTTGTAATCGTAAAACGCTGAGAGGTCTTATAAGCTTCTAATTGAGGATTAAATGAGTGATGTTACTCAATGCAGTCAGTTTATAGAGAAGAGCCTTAAAGTTTAGCCTTAAAGTTTTTAATTTTTTCAGTTTTTGTTGTTCTTTTCTAGGGTGATGTTTTTTAGCATATTCATGTAATAACAGATCCCAATGATTTTCAAATAAGGACCGAGTGAATTTATTTAATCGTTCAGTATAATTTTAACTGAATTAGTATAGATAATAATTGAAATAAGAGAAACAAAATTCAGATAAATCTAATGATTTTAATGGCTTCAATAATTTGTGTTTTCGCAATTTCTTTGTTCTTTGAGTTTTTCTACAACTTTAGTTCGTTTCTATGGCTTAGTCTAATCAAATACCGGTCCTATATTTATCAAGAATTTGTTCGTTAAAGGCTAAGGGTTCTTGAGACGTATGAAGTTATGAAACGTTTTTTAAAAATGTTGATTTTTGAATTTCGCCTTGTTTCTTTGTCGACTTGTTACCTAGTCCATTAGGGAAAAATCTCATCTACTTTGTACTTGGAAAGAATAAATTTGTGTAGCTATGGTGTTATCTGATTGCATTTTGACGCTCTTACAAGGTGCTTTTAAATTTAGATATTGAGTTTTTTCCGTGAAATTTTTGTTTTTGCTGTTTTGTTGTTTGTTTTTTTTTCTCGTAGTCTTTTTAATGGGAGATCTCGTGATTGCTTTAATGAGGCATGGCATTATGTAATTCAATTAGTAGTTTGGCGCGTAAAGATTTTTTTAAAACTCAAACATATATTTTTGATTATCTCTTCACTTGTTTGACAATTAAGTCAAAAATGTAGATGAGCTCGGGTAGGAACATCATGTGCGAACGCACATTAACGAGCCTCCTTGTTATATATATTCACAAACTTTAAATGTAAGACTAGTGTCATGTGGCTATACCCCGTCTACTGGTTGATTTGGCTATTTCTCGCGAAACTATCACAACTAAACAAAAGATTGCATTGTCTGTTTAATTATGACAAAACATGCATGCTTGTTATATCGACTGCTAACTTTTAATCGAATTATTGAACGAAAATGTAAGTGGAATAAATCAGGTATTATGGCTTTGGTAATTTTGGCACACTGGGTATTTCGTCATTAGGTATTTTTTCATGTAACTTTAAAGATGCTCATCTTACGATGCAAATTAACTGTATTTGATTTTGAATTAATTTGAGTTAAAAAATGAGATATTTGTTTTTGCGAAGAGCTAATTGCGACATTACATTCAAAGTTATTGCAGATCTCACACCACATTTTATAAAATAAGCTAAGCCGAGATGTAGCCAAATTAAGCCAATAAGATGAGTTTAAGCCTGTTAAAATTGGAACGTTCCCCGATCATAGAAACAGTTATAGCTGGTCAGCGCTTGGATCCGAGAAAGAAGGCTCAACGTATGTTTTTCACAATAAAGTGTAGCGAATCTGAATTTGAACTGAAAACAAGGAGGCTCGGTAATGTGCGTTTGCACACTCAGTTCCGAACCCGCTCATCTACATTTTTCACTTGATTGTCTACCAAATGAGGAAGAGATAAAGAAAATTAACATATCAACATATCGTTGAACAAACTACTGAAAAAATAAAACAATCTACTCTAGAGGGCCTATGAGACTTGTGGCTACCATAATATGACTACCAGAAAAGACGACAATAAAAATCAAATAGTTACAAATATTAATTACGACCAAAACTCCTTGTCCATTTTCTTCAAAACCACTAATAACCAAATCAAAATGGCATCAGATAAAATTTATGCCAAGAAGATTAACCGTTACATTTTGGAAAAAAATATGGGACTTTTCCTCAACGCGACTTGGCAACAAGTCGACTAGAAATGAGCAAAAGGGGGCAAAGTTTATTAAAACATTGCTTTTCAAAAAAAAAAACGAATTAAATTCGAACTGATTAGAAACATTACGGATCAAATGAAATCCTTGAGAGAGTCTTTTAGACTTCAATAGAGAGCGACTGAGGCCTTTCATTATCCAGGATATGTCATACGACTACAAAAAGAACGACAAAAACAGGCAAAAACGAAAAGTTTGCACGAAAAATTATGCACGAAAACGATATCCCCCCAATCAATTAAATATTAAGCTGATCAATAAAAACAATCAAAATTTTCCTTTGCATTTTTTGCAGGTAAAAACATTTGTAAATCAAATGACGCCAATTAATGTGATACTGTGAAAAGAAAACAAAAACCTTCAAAAAACTGCAAATATGCAAAAATCACCAAAATTGGTTCTATGAGGGTTGTTCCAAGAAAAAAGACTATTTGAGGAAAATAAAACCGTTATGAGGAGCAAATTGTGTTTCAATAGATTAATGATGTGAATTGTATATGGAGATTCTAAGCTACAACTTAACAGAAATAAAATTGTCAGATCTCAAAAATCTTTCTCTTTTTTTTTATTAAAAACAAATATTTTTAAAATTCAAAGCCAACAAAAGCTCTCGATTAAAAGAGTACACAGTTTGTCTTGCAATTACTCGGAAAACTAATTGCGATTGTTATTAATGAGACTATATCTTAAGACTATAAAAAACATTAAATACAAGCTGAACTAATAAGTTTCACAAACAACTTTACGAAACCACAGAATTGAAGCCGTTAAATTTATAAGATAATAACCGCGAGAAAATAACATCTTCATTTTCGTCTTCTTTGATCATCATAACGTCTTTTTGTAAAACGACCATCACAAAATGACAAAGAAAAACACAAAAACTGAAAAGCGTCTAAACTTCACAAAATTCTTCTGAAACAAATTGTCTAAGCCTTGAAGACATTATTTAAAACATTTAAACAACAGAAAAATTGTTGTTTGATTCAACAAAACATTAAAAAGGTCTCTAAATAATAAGGCTAATTTACGAAATTGATACAACATTGTGAAATAGGCAAAAAAAACAACGCAAACCAGAACAAAAAGGGATAAGTTGAAGAATACTATTACTCTTTTTTTAGAAACTTAATTCGAAAGTCAAAACAACCATTAGCTAATTACCGATATCAGTTATTAAGTTCATTTGTTTATCTATACTTGGCCACTGAGACCTTTAATTAAATAATATTTGGCATATGACAACAGAAATTAACAACAAATAAAGGGCAAAAATAAAAAAAACTCGACCAATTTATGCGAGAACGGTGTCAGCCCTTCAAACCATATGTTTTGCAAACAAAAAATATGTTCAGTTTCAAATGCAAAGCTTTTTTGCAGTTTGATTGTTAAATATTTTGACAATCTACAAAAGAACAAAAACAACAGCAAAAATGGGCAATTATAAACAAAAATCATAAAAATTTGTATAAAAACTCGCAGTACCAAAAGCAAAAAACCTTCTTTTAAAACAATCGGGGACTAAATTAGTTTGTATTCTATAAGGAGGAAAGGAATCTTGTACTTACTGAGAATAAGCACAATGTTGACTAAAATAGTATAAAAAATTGACAAGTTAAAAAAATCACAGAAATTTCCTTAAAACATACATTCCATAACATGAGAGACATTAGGTAACAACCGAATGAATAGAAAAAGTTCACCTGCACCTCTTGAGGCAGAAATTTAGATCTTTGAGTGGTGAAACCTAAAAATCAGACTGCCAGAGAATAACAATTGAAGGCAAAAGACAAGAATTCAGTTAAATTTTACTAACACTTCATTAAAGACATAAAAACCCATTGGTTCTCTGAAAACAAACTGAATCCACATTTGATCTCATTTTTACGAAAATTAGAGCGGTCATTAACGGAGCCTGTAATAAAAAATATTGTCAGTATTTAACATTAAAAAAACAAAAGCAAAATATTTTGAAAAAAGGCAGCATCAAATTAAAAACCAAAAAATCTCTGATTCTGAGAATCCATGATATTATCAAAACTCTCGCTGATTTTCTGCGCGCCCAGCAAATTGACCAAATATTCCAAGAGTTTGTGAATTAGACCAATTGTTGAGTGGAATTGTTCAAATATTAAAAAAAACAACGACGCATTTTGTATAATTATCGAGTTAAATCTGCAAAAAACGGCAAAGTTTTAATACCAGAAGACTTTCATACGGCGTCTAAATGCAATTAGCGCCCTTTTCGAGTTTAGGGAGTCTGTGCTAAGGTTTCTAGGTCACTAAGTCTGGCGAACTTAACAAAAGGACCAAAAAATCTTATTTATTGCCATTTTTGATGAAAAAAGTTTGAATTCTTCTATCTCTAACGGTATTAACAACACTCTGTCGTTAAAATTTTTAACTTATTTTGATTTATATTAGCAAAATTGTGCCAAATGTTAGCAAAAATTACTGAAATTGTGAACAAAAACAGTCGAATGTTCACAAAACTTTAAACCTCGATAACTCCCTGTAAAAAACGAAAATCGGAAAAACCTTTGTAATTCCGTATTCTACGCTGGACGGGTTTTTTAATGATACCACTCACAATTCTCTTCGATGAAGATATCGATCAACCAAAATTGACTGAACAAAAAAAACCAGTTGAGTATATAGTTCCTCCCTCCCCACTAAAGTGGAGTCGGAACAAAAAGAAAAAAATCTAACAATAGCAAAGGAGTCAACGGTTGGCACAGTGATTCACTGAAATTCACTTGACATTTGGAATGTTTTCAATAAATCTCCCAAGAACCTAATGAGTTTAATTTATTCATATCAATATCTCGTTGAAACCAACACTACAATAGCATATTTATTTAATTAAGACATAGTAAACTCATTGTTTCTCGCTTATCATAAAGTTCCTGTATTTTGCCAGTTATTTAAATAAAGCTCTCACTTGAATAGTGTATTTGGTGGTGCTGTAAACTTTATAATCGTCATTTCTTGTAAAACGATTACTCACATTTTTATGCACTTGAGAGTTAAAAGTTTGCGCCGTGAAAATGAAAACTTTTTCTCAAATTCTGAAAACTAATTTTTAAAATTTTTTCCATCCAACAATGTATATAGTTAAACCAGATAAGTCCTGTTGTGGAAAAGGTAAGTGCACAGAGTCATTTTTAAGTAGCAGTCAATTAACTTCATTTCCAACGCCAACACAAAATATCGGGATTTCAATAGATATAAGTGGCCTTCGAAATATTGTTTTTTTTCGTCACGGACTTGAAGAGAAGAAGTTGTGAACGAAAAATTAAGCATATAATCAAAAAGCGAAAAAGCGAAGGAAGTTTTTAACAATAAACTATTCTTAAAATTTTTGAAGTACATTATACCTATGAAAGACCCAGAAATTTCGACCAAAATTTTAAAAAGTAGTATACGAGAAGTCATATTGCTGCATAGGAACTCGTGAACCCTATGTGATAACAATCATTTTTTTGAAAAAGCAAGAAAAAACTGGTTTTTGAAAGAGTGGACGAAATCATTGCTCTTTTTCTGGTTGAAAAATAATGTAATTCTATAATTGCAATTGATACAGTCCAGTGTACTACAATTTCAAGCCTCACGCATAATCCATTTCAATTTTACATCATCTGCTTTGTTATTTAGAGTATGCAAGTATGGTTTTCTTTTGAGGCCAATTCACAGACGATGTTTTGAACGATCAAACAGATAATGTTGAAATGAAATATCAAAAACAAAGTTGATTCTTAAATTTCTTAAGGGTGTATCTATTATTAAAAAACGTCATGTCAAGCAAGTTTGTTGTATGGCGTTGAAAACTTAAAATAATTCATTCGTTCATGTCTTCAAGGTTGAAGAAAAGTACTATTTGACCACCATTTTTCCCAAAAAAATCACACATTTAATTTTATCTTCATTTTCTGGTACAAAAGATTTCATGACAGATCGTTTTTTTTGTATACCGTAGTTCAACTCTGAATTACGAGAAGAAAAACTTGAATTATACGTCGTTAAGAAAAACAAGATTGTAAAAACTATAATAGGAGCTTTTGAGTTCAATTTTATTCTAACTTTGCTTTTAAAATGGTTGTCACTTTTTCAAACAGAATTGTTCAAGGATATATTAAGATACAACTTTTCGATATAATGAAAACCCGGGCTGGTCACCCAGAGCATTTCAGTACTGAAACTGAATAGTTCAATATTAACTTGGAAAACCTTTACGCTCATACCCTATTTTGTTAAGGATTACTGGGAAGTGACCTGATATTGCGTCAAGCTAACGGAATTTCAACCAATAGAAGATGCAAGGTGTTTTGCTAGTTAAGTGAGGCAGAATTAAGAATAAAGTTTACTGTTCTTATTTTTATTAATTCATTCAAAAAACGTGTAATTCAACTTTAGCCTTATTCAAACAAGAATCGATATTCAATTTAACAAAAAACTGTTTAAGAAGAGCGTTTAAACTCATGCATGGCCAGCAAGAGCCATTTCTAATAATAAATTCCTTTAATTTTCCTGGGAAATTTCAATAAGGTGTTTATCGAATAATTTAATTAGATTTGTTTTACAAGGAGACAGCTTTACAATCTGCACAATTTGTCGTGAGTTCAGTTACAATTTTGCCCTCAATCACTAATTTCCAACATCATTTTAACCACAATGCAGTATAGTAAAAGTTCAATTATCTGTTTTTGTTCTTTCAGGCACATATACTAATACGGGGTGTAACATATTAGGACAAAAACTCGATTAGGCTAACTTTTAACTTGCAGAAATTGGGCAAACTTTCAACTTTCGTCAACATATGTCATTAGAAACTTTTCCTCCCAATTGTAGACATTTCACAACCACGATCCCCTTTCTGTCATCCAAAAAATTTCAAACTAATCAAGAAGTTTTTTTAGAAGCTGAATGGGACGTAAAAGCTATGAGGCACAAAATGAGTTTGTCAAAGATTATAGTATGCAATGACGTTTCAAGGAGGTAAAAATCCAATAGCATTGTGTGATACTCCGTTTGGTAGAATATCAATTGTGTTGCTAATACTGTTTACTTCAGATGAATTGGATTCGTGACACAAATCCGTATTCAAATGTGACACTTGAAATCTCAGATTAATAAATTAGAGGTGGAAATCTGATGCGAATCCACGCCGAGAAATTGCCGTGGAGAACTGCTACGTTTCCACTTCGAATTACCTCAGACTCAAAACTACAGAGTTAGAAGAACAACTGAATTTGATTAAGATTAAGAGAAGAATGAAATGAAAAGTAAAAGTAGGTGACATGACCAAATTAATATCCTTTTGAGACGGAGGTAAAATATCATGAAGTGAAATACTTACCGTCATGAATGTATTATGACATAGTAAATTATGGTGAATTAATTTGGTACATATTTGGTAAGTGTACCACATATCCGCCGCTTTAACAGAATTGAGAGCGAAACAATTAGGAACAAGTTAGAATTGTATACAAGTAGTAAGTGTCATTTATAATTAAAAAAATATGAATATATATTTAGTAAAAATTTTTACTGGTTATCATAACAAGTCATATGTAATGGTTTACTGCATTTGATAGCATCTATTTCAGAAGGTAACATTTTGAAAGAAAAGCACATATTGAAATTGGATGCGTATTAGTGTTTAGTTTCCACTAAGTTTTAGCAAATGTCGAAGATTGACACAAGAATTGAGTTTATTGTAACATTGAATGGAAATTAACGTTAAAGTTGTCACGAATGAGTAACAAATTAACCAAAATGTAACTGAATTGACTGAAAAAAAATGAAATTGAACATATATCACGAAGAAGTGAGTTTTAAGTTTATCAGTTGGAGTTCCCATTATGTTTGGTTGTCCACGTCATATATGGACATGCTGATCTCCCGTTCGTAATCCTGGTCTGGGGGGAGTAGTCGTAGTGGGGGGGGGGGGGGGGGAGAGAAGGGGTCAGTGGTCGAATTCGCGGATCAGTAGGGCTAATTACAGGCAGCTAAAAATTTGTTTCCTCCGACTGTTGTCGTGTAGTTTCCTCCTGAGTAATGGTTGCCATGACGGGATGGAAAAGGCTGCCGAAGTATTTGGGGTTGGCTCCCGGAGTTTTTGGGGTTTAAAGTCCTTGATGTTTTGAGCTATTCTTAGTTTGGTAGTGTTCTCGTATGGGAGAGGCCTACGTTGTGCATATTGCGAAAGTGGTGTAATACACCTTTTTTCCTGATTCGGCAACGTCATTGTTCCTGACTCTGACTTCTGGAACCTCGAGCTCTTGCATAACTGTCATTTCGGGAGAGGTGCGTACCACTTTGCTTCCAGGTGCTAGGTATCCCACAAACCTCGAAAGACTTTAATAGATCGCTTGGTCACTCTTCGGGCTAATTTGAGCTCCAATTATTTCTCTGTTTAGGGAATCGGGTTGCTGAGTTTCGGATGAGTAAAAAATCTTTATATACAGATTTCTTTTTGTTTCAATTTTATCGTCGGCCTGCATTTATTTGAGCCTGAGTCATGGCCTCCTCAGCCATCATGTCACTCCTTTCTGCTGAGACTCACCCTTTGTCGTCCAAATAATCTGCAAATGGGACTGTATCATCGTCTAATTAGTGATTTGATATTTGTTAATATGTCAAATGTGTTGAGTTTGTAGTTGTACTTATTTTGCTTAGTTTTGTATTTGGTTTTCTGCCAAAATGTGCTTGGAAAGGTGTTACGTTTGTTGTCTTTTGTTCACAAATGCGTAAATGAAGTACTATTGACTTTTGTTGATGATTTTATTGTGAATGTTGTGGGTTTACTTGCCAATTTCATGCAGTTTAAGCCACGTTTAATAGACTGTATTAATCGTTCCACTAATCCCATGGCTCGGTGATCATTTGCAGGTGTTTGTTGTTATTATCTTGATATTATTATGTTTGCAAAAATTTGCGCTTATTATGTTGATATTACTATGTTGATATTAGTATAATTATTATATATTATTAAGTTATGGTACGGGCTTGATGTAAACGAATTTTTCGTGTTAGTCCATGGATTTGAATGTACTCATCCAAACAAATTACAACGTTGGGATCATTAGTTTTGTTGACTAACTCTACTGTTGGGTATTTTGAGAAGCGGTCTATATTTGCGAGAAATTGTATATTTTGACCTTTTTCCTTTGTACTTGGTCCTCCAAAATTCTTTTTTTATTTCTTCATTAGGTTTGGAACAATTTTCATGTGGTTTTAATTTGGATTCGGGAACTACCGGTTGAAGGTCCTTACCTGTATCCGTACGGGGTTTGCATGCCTATTTTTACATTACTGGCTAGTTCAAGCGCTTTTTTAGGACATCGTGTTTCTTTTAGGAGTTCGCGTTGGATTTCTCCACAGCGTTGGAGTTCGCGTTGGATTTCTTGCATGTTTGCAATAAAAACGTCTCGTATTATCGATTCTTCATGAATACCGAGATCACACCTAATAAAAATTTCTCGCAAGGATCCGTAAAATTTTTTGACTGCTTCCTATTTTAGTTGTTTCCTTGTCAAAAAACTGTAACAGTCAAAAGTGATGTTTCTCTGTTTTGTAAAAACATTGTCAAGGGTATACCTAAAGTGCTTTGTTGTTATTAGATCTATCTGGACAGTAGGTTCCTGTTAGTCAAAACTTCGGCGACCTTACGTGCCTAGACTAAGATAAGTAAGGGAGACGGCTTTGCTGCCGCAAAATTTCCAGGGTCTGTCACTGTACTCTTTAGTTGTGTGTTTCGATTTTTTTCGATCAAGTTGGCTTTGAGCCGTGCTGTTATCTACATCTTACACTTAGATTGGTTCGAGAGGTAAGGCTACTTTATCTGGTCGTGCCTCGCGTAGAGTTTCTGTCGAAATTCCTTCTTTAGCAAGATTTGCTAATTTCAGAATAATTTGCCATCATTCTCATCGATGTGGGGGTTCAAGAGTGAGTCTTTTCCAAATAGAATCAATTCCGAGGAGAGCACTTTCCTTTGGTGCTGACTGCGCCATGTCAAACTCCGTCTGACAGATTATCAATTGTGTTGCTAATACCGTTTACGTCAGATGAATTGGATTGGTGACACGAATCCGTATTCAAATGTGACACTTGAAAGTTCAGATTATTCAATTAGAGAGGGAAAGCTTTTCCAAATCCAGGTCAAGAAATTGCCGTGGAGGACTGCTACATTTCCACTTCGAATCACTTCGGACTCAAAACTACAGAGATAGAAGAACAACTGAATTTGATTAAGATTGAGAGAAGAATGAAATGAAAAGTAAAAGTAGGTGACATGACCAAATTAATATCCTTTTGAGACGGAGGTAAAATATCATGAAGTGAAATACTTACCGTCATGAATGTATTATGACATAGTAAATTATGGTGAATTAATTTGGTACATATTTGGTAAGTGTACCACATATCCGCCGCTTTAACAAAATTGAGAGCGAAGCAATTAGGAACAAGTTAGAATTATCTACAAGCAGTAAGTGTCATTTATAATAAAAAATATGAGTATATATATTTAGTAAGAATTTTTGCTGGTTATCATAACAAGTCATATGTAATGGTTTACTGCATTTGATAGCATCTATTTCAGAAGGTAACATTTTGAAAGAAAAGCACATATTGAAATTGGATGCGTATTAGTGTTTAGTTTCCACTAAGTTTTAGCAAATGTCGAAGATTGACACAAGAAATGAGTTTATTGTAACATTGAGTGGAAATTAACGGTAAAGTTGTCACGAATGAGTAACAAGTTAACCAAAATGTAACTGAATGGACTGAACAAAAATGAAATTGAAAATATATCACGAAGAATTGAGTTTTTAGTTTATCAGTTGGAGTTTCCATTATATTTGATTGTCCACGTCAAATACGGAAATGCTGATCTCCCGTTCGTAATCCTGGTCTCGGGGGAGTAGTCGTAGTCGGTGGGGGGAGAGAAGGGGTCAGTGGTCGAATTCGCGGATCAGTAGGGCTAATTACAGGCAGCTAAAAATTTGTTTCCTCCGACTGTTGTCGTGTAGTTTCCTCCTGATCAATGGTTGAGATGACGGGATGGAAAAGGCTGCCGAAGTATTTGGGGTTCGCTTCCGGAGTTCTAGGGGTTTTAAGTCCTTGATGTTTTGAGCGACTCTTAATTTGGTAGTGTTCTCGTATGGGAGAGGCCTACGTTGTGCATATTGCGAAAGTGGTGTAATGCACCTTTTTTCCTGATTCGGCAATGTCATTGTTCCTGACTCTGACTTCTGGAACCTCGAGCTCTTGAATAACTGTGTTTTCGGGAGAGGTGCGTACCACTTTGCTTCCAGGTGCTAGGTATCCCACAAACCTCGAAAGATTTTATTAGATCGCTTGGTCACTCTTCGGGCTAATTTGAGCTCCAATTATTTCTCTGTTTAGGGAATCGGGTTGGTGAGTTTCGGATGAGTAAAAAAATCTTGATACAGAATTGTTTTTGTTACATTGTATCGTCGGCCTGCATTTATTTGAGCCTGAGTCAAGGCCTCCTCAGCCATGATGTCACTCCTTTCTGCTGAGACTCACCCTTTGTCGTCCAAATAATCTGCAAATGGGACTGTATCATCGTCTAAATAGTGATTTGATATTTGTTCATATGTCAAATGTGTTGACTTTGTAGTTGTACTTATTTTGCTTAGTTTTGTATTTGGTTTTCTGCCAAAATGTGCTTGGAAAGGTGTTACGTTTGTTGTCTTTTGTTCACAAATGCGTAATTGAAGTACTATTGACTTTTGTTGATGGTTTTATTGTGAATGTTGTGGGTTTACTTGCCAATTTCATGCAGCTTAAGCCACGTTTAATAGATTGTATCACTCGTTTCACTAATCCCATGGCTCGGTGTTTTGTTGTTATTATGTTGATATTATTTTGTTTGCAAAAATTTGCGGTTATTATGTTGATATTACTATGTTGATATTAGTATAATTATTATATATTATTATGTTATGGTACGGGCTTGATGTAAACGAATTTTTTGTGGTACTCCATGGATTAGAAAGTACTCATCCAAACAAATTACAACGTTGGGATCATTAGTTTTGTTGAATAACTCTACTGTTGGGTATGTTGAGAAGCGGTCTATATTTGCGAGAAATTGTATATTTTGACCTTTTTCCATTTGCCGCTGTTTGTTGTTATTATGTTGATACTATTATGTTTGCAAAAATTTGCGGTGATTATGTTGATATTACTATGTTGATATTAGTATAATTTTTATATGTCATTTTGTTATGGTACGGGCTGGATGTAAACGAATTTTTCGTGGTACTCCATGGATTTGAATGTACTCATCCAAACAAATTACAACGTTGGGATCATTAGTTATTTGTTGAATAACTCTACTGTTGGGTATGTTGAGAAGCGGTCTATATTTGCGAGAAATTGTATATTTTGACCTTTTTCCTTTGTAATTGGTCCTCCAAAATTTATTTTTATTTCTTCATTAGGTTTGGAACAATTTTCATGTGGTTTTAATTTGGATTCGGGAACTACCGGTTGAATGTCCTTACCTGTATCCGTACGGGGTTTGCATGCCTATTTTTACATTACTGGCTAGTTCAAGCGCTTTTTTAGGACATCGTGTTTCTTTTAGGAGTTCGTTCTGGATTTCTCCACAGCATTGGAGTTCGCGTTGGATTTCTTGCATGTTTGCAATAAAAACGTCTCCTATTATCGATTCTTCATGAATATGAATACCGAGATCACACTTAATAAAAATTTCTCGCATGGATCCGTAAATTTTTTTGACTGCTTCCTATTTTAGTTGTTTCCTTATCAGAAAACTGTAACAGTCAAAAGTGATGTTTCTCTGTTTTGTAAAAACATTGTCAAGGGTATACTACAAGTGCTTTGTTGTTATTTGGTCTATCCGGACAGTAGGTTCCTGTTAGTCAAAACTTCGGCGACCTTACGTGCCTAGACTAAGATAAGTAAGGGAGACGGCTTTGCTGCCTCAAAATTTCCAGGGTCTGTCACAGCATAAGATTCTTGCATTCTCGATTTTTGACATTTTTTAGCCATGTACTCTTTAGTTGTTCGTTTCAATTTTTTTTCGATCGCATTCGCTTTGAGCCGTGCTGTTATCTACATCTTACACTTAGATTGGTTCAAGAGGTAAGGCAACTTTATCTGGTCGTGCCTCGCGTAGAGTTTCTGTCGAAATTCCTTCTTTAGCAAGATTTGCTAATTTCAGAATAATTTGCCATCTTTCTCATCGAAGTAGGGGTTCCAGAGTGGGTCTTATCCAAAAGGGTTCAATTCCAAGGAGAGCACGTTCTTTTGGTGCTGACTGCGCCATGTCAAACCCCGTCTGACAGATTATCAATTGTGTTGCTAATACCGTTTACGTCAGATGAATTGGATTCGTGACACGAATCCGTATTAAAATGTGACACCTGAAATTTCCGATTATTCAATTAGAGATGGAAAGCTTTTGCAAATCCAGGTCAAGAAATTGCCGTGGAGAACTGCTACGTTTCCACTTCGAATTACTTCGGACTGAAAACTAGAGAGTTAGAAGAACAACTGAATTTGATTTAGATTTAGAGAAGAATGAAATGAAAGTAAAAGTGGGTGACATGAGCGAAAAAACATCCTTTCGATACGGAGATAAAATATCTTCAATTGAAGTACTTACAGTCTGGAGTATATAATGATTTTGTAAAATATGGTCAAATAATTTGGTACATATTTGATAAGTATACCACACATTGATTGAAAAGTTCGCTTTTTTGTAAGCAGAAACCAAACCAAGAGCTTGAATTCTCCGTAACTATATATATATATATATAATTATATATATATATACATATATATATATATATTTATATACATATGTATATATATATAAATATAAATATATATATATATATATATACTTATTTATATATATTTATATATATATATATATAAAACATAAATATGAAGTTTTATAACAATTTTTTACACATAAGCTTATTATCGTACGATATATCAATCACTGCCCTAAAAATGTTGTACTCAAAAAAAGTTGTTCCTAAATTTAAAATGTTGTTCCCAAATTTAAAAACTTTTCATGCAATTCACAGCGGTTAAGTGTGCTCGAAAGACCAATTTTCCAAAAAGCCCTCAATTTTGTATCCCATAGGATAGTAATGGGTCAAACGTTCAAAATGAGTGGTTAATGTGGTAAACTAGGTGGTGGTCAACAATTCATCGGGATATATTAAGTAGACCTGTAGGGTGACAAATACCAGCAGGTGGAAAATTATTGTCCTAGCGTTATCCGTAGCGTGTTCTCTGCATATTTCAATTTTTCTAACGAGTCGTTAGTGTTGAAAACCGAAACATCAGAATTGGTCAAAATTGACTCAGATTCTTTTTTCTGTCAATAGCGGTCTCAGCTTATCGTACTTTTACCATTTGAAGGAATTCGGCGGCTCAAAAACCCGAAGTTCTTTATTTTTGCGCTCGAGTCATCGCCAATTACCAAATTGATATTGCACCCGGAATTTAAAATAGCACCATTTGATAAGGTTACAGCAAACCTCCGAAAAATCATTAGACGACAACCAATAATCCACGAGCAATTCAAATTTTAGTTCCCGCAGCACAGGAGTGCTGTAGTTCCGAGTTCCGTGGGAGTTGGTCTGAGCTCAAACCCGGCTCCCAATTGGTGTTCACCCATCAAAATCACTCGACTTTCAGGTCAATCCGACTTAAATCTTTCGAAAAATTACTGTTTAAGTTTGATTGCTAATTAATTTTTGCGAAAATGGTCCATTTTCAGCAAAAATTCAATAATGCATCCTAATTATTTCCCATGATCGTCCAATAAGTTACTGTAGACTTACTTTCTTTCGCAACTGTTAGACACCCTAATTCCGCACGTAGAAAGCCATTTCTCCATTCGAAATATCAAAAACTTTAAAATTACGCATTTTCCGGTCTTAATAACTCAGTGTTGGAGAGTCGAATTGTCTCGACAGTTTTTACCAGCCTGAGAAGACCATCGGAGTTGTTTTCCGCTAAAATTGGGTTCACATCCGATTAATTTCACTGGTGAATGGTCATGTCTGTAAGATGTTTGACGGGTTTTTTCTCAAATTTGAAGAGATTGTTTTCATTATTGGAAGATATTGACAGCTCAATATGCTTTTTTTCAGTTTTTGTATGTTTTATATTATTGCTCAACTCAACGCTTTGGCGCTTTAGGATTAGACCTATTATGAAGAATGCTAACTTCATCAAACATATATCGAAAATAAATCAAAATAACTAATTCACCGATTAGCAACATGAAATTAATCATCCTACAGGTACAATAGTATAATTGTGGGGCAGTAGTTGGATGTAACAGTGGAGTGACCAAAGGGTAATTCGATAAAGAAATATGAGATAAGTTGGGGCTAATTCTGTTGAACGGGTGCTGAGCAAATAGAACTCTAGTTATTGCGCTTGAGTCTTGAACAAAAGCTCTCTTTGCAGTCTCTTTTTGCTTTACAATCTAAATCGTACTAAAACGACTGCTCTCGAACTCCGCAATTTTTCTCCTGCATTTTACTCCTCTAAAACAACTCTCTCTATCAAAACTCAAACAACTGTATCTCTACGGTGTGCGTCGCTTCAATTTAGATCTTGGATTCAAGCTGCACGCTATTTATTTTAAGCAGGCAAAACTCGATGTCTCAAGGGAACATTGTATCTTGAAGCGAAATCTGTCACATTCCGTAAAAGGGCTTTGTTTACCATGGAAGCAGCCCAATATCAAATACGCTCTCTCTTTCAACTGCTGCCAGCATTTGTTAAAATTCTATCGTATCTTAAGTGAGCGACCTTTGGGCTCAAAGTTTGCGTAGTAAATTTTGAGCGTTTATTTAGAAAGCTCCTATCACTGCTGTTCCGCTATATTAAAGCTAAATAGCTGTAATAAATCTCTATCAGAAGCCTTTTGTTAATTTGGTAACTAAATTTATCCCCAAAAAGACTAAGAAAATTAATGTTTCCAATTTGAAGCCTTTTCGTGCAATTCCCTGCAGTTGATTATGCCGTAAAGACCTCTTTTCATAAAGGCCCTCAATTTGATATCCGGGGGCTATTAAGGGGTCAAACGTCCAGGTTGGGACTCAATTCGGTAAAAAAACAACTGTGCAGAATACCCATCTAACTAGTGCACCTACTCACAAAATTTAGGACCTAACTCTTAGCAGGACACAGAAAGTGTGTGCCGAAAATCTCGGGGGGGGGGGGGGGGGGTGTTCAGAAAGGGCGTCAAAATTCTTGGGTCATGTCTCCTATTCTAGGGTTCAAAAGCTCATCTGTTAAAATTATTTACACCTGTAGGATGCCAACTACCTGCATGCCAGAAAATATTGTTATAGCGCTATCAGTTACGAGTTGTCTGCATTTCGAATTTCTTTAACAAGTCATTGGTGCTGGACATAGAAAAATCAGAGCTTGAAAAAAATCACTGGCATGGGTAGTTGTTGTTACTAGTTGTCTCAACTTATCATATTATTACCGTTTCAAAGTCATTCGGATTTCCTGATTTCGTACGCGGGTCATCCCCAAGCACCAACTTCCGGTCACACCCGGAGGTTAAAAATAGCGCCACTAGAAAGCCCTTAAAATGTTACACTAATTCTACGAAAAATCAGAAGGCTGCCACCAACTCTCCACGAGCAATTTGAATTTTACTTCACACAGCACAAGCGTGACTTTGTTCAGTGCAGGGCGGTCTGAGCGCAAATCTGACTTCCAGTTTGTGTTCCCCAATCTCCCATTTTTCAGGGCAGCTCGACTTAAACTTTTCGAGAAATTACTAAATGATTTGGAGTGCTAAATACGTTGTTTTGTATTCAATATATCAAAAACCATTAACTGGCTCAAATTCCGTGTCAATAACTCAGAGTTGGTTGATCGGTTTATCTCGCGAATTGTACCATCCTGAGAGGCCTAGCGAAGGTATAAGCAATTAAATTTTCGTTCAGATTCAATTAAAATGACTAGCCATGGGCCAAGTAGATAAGATTTTCGAATGAATTTTTCGGCAAAATGATTTAACGCGATTCTCTCTGGTAAAATTGAATTTCTTCACTTCAATATTAAGTTCTATTTCTCTTCAAAATAACAAAATCACCTTGAAAGTTCAAGTTTGCTCTCTAGTTGATTTCTAAAATTAACTTTGACTGATCACATATTTGGACTTTTTCCCGATGCACGTATAAAATCACACTTAAGTAATTGAAATATTTTGACAGCTCAGTATGCTATTGTTCAGTACTTGTTTAGGATAGGTCACTCAACACCCCTCTCTGGCGCTTTCGAAACAAAAACCTATTATTGAGAATGCTAACCTCATTGAACAGATATCTAAACAAAGAGGCTCGGTACTTAGCAAACGCACATAAGTTTGCGACCCCGCTCATCCACAATTTTGGCATAATTGTCTACCAAAGGAGGAACAGATAGAAAAACCCAAAAATATTTTTGAGAATCCCAAAACAACCAACCCCCCCCCCAAAAAGCGATTTTTTTTCAAAAAAAAGTGTATGAGCGAAAAGATAGCCTTCAAATCAAATAACTCAGTGGAGTAAAAAAAAATGCACTAGATTGATGAGATATGCCAATTTCAAGAAAGCGAGTTCAGACGAACAGCAAAATCAAACAACAACAAACATTAATTACATCAAAAAATTTTATGTCCGTTTTAAAAAACAAAACTTGATAACAAAGTCAACATACCGTCGGATAATACTGAAAATAAACATAATAACTTATAAATCACCAGAAAAGATATGAGACCAGTCCATAGAAAAATCTGGTAACAATTAGACACAAACAACAAAAACAGTAAAGTTAAAAAATTCGCTTATTTTATTTTAAAACAATTAAATTCAAAGTTAGGAAAACCATTAGGAATCAAGTAAATTATCACAGAGAATTACGATTACCAAAGCTTCTATAGAAGGGAATTAGGACCTGTCCATAATCGTTTTTTATGCGGCTAAAAAGAACAACAAAAAGACAACAAAAGAATTCAATTAAACATTACCAGAAAACGCTGTCGAAGCCGTAAAGTTATATTTTGGCTCTCAAAAACATGTTCGAATGTGCGTTCTTCAAACACCCATAACGTAATATGTGGCTCTTTTTTAATGAGACTAGGTAAATAGTAGCCAAAAAAGATAAAAATAGCAAAATTTTTTCGAAACAAAATTGATTCCGAAGTCATGAAAGCCAATAATTACAAAAAAAATAATCAGTTAGCTTCGTTCATTCGTCCAAAGACAGCCTTTTAGACCTGCAATTACAGCAAAATGTCTTGTGTATACAAAAAGAACTTTAAATATGTCAAAACAAACTAATTTACTTTTTGAAAAACCGGTGTCGAAGCCAGTAAGGTCATACCAAATTCGTTAAAAATATTAGATTTTGTTACACCAATCCCTTTTGACACCTTCACTTGACACCAATAATATAATATTGGACCTGTAATTAACGAGACTAGGTAACAAAAAGCCAAAAAAGAACCAAATTGCGAAGTTAAAAATTTCTGTTTATTTTGGAAAACAACTGTTTTCAAAGTCATGAAAGCCATCAGCTATCTACTAACATCAGAATATCGGCTCATTTAGTTTTTCATGAAAAACCAAAGAAATTTGTCATTTCACAGGAATTTTCATACCATTAAAATTGACAAAGTAAAAACGACAGTTAAAGACAAAATTAGGAAATTCAATTAAATTTTTCAAGAAAGAAGTGTCAAATCCCTTAAAACGATAATCTGTATCTTTCAGGGTTAACTTTAACATTTTCAATTGCGCCTTATTTTGAACGCCAATAATGTGACAAGGAAAGTGTCAATAATGTGATAATGTGACAAAACTAGAAAACGTGAAAATTGACAAATATCTAAAAAATCTAGTTGTATCAAACCCAGAAAGCAAAAACTTAAGTCTTAAAACTGCAATAGAGATTAAATGCTAAATCAGTAGAAAAAATAAGCATTCATTCTTTGCTGAAACTAAGCTACAAATTGACCAAATTAAGAAAAAATATAGAGGATAATTTCATTAAGTTTTTATTTGTTTAAAAATCAATGATTTTCAAAAGTCAAAATGACCATAAGCTTTCAAGTAAAAAACTAAATGCGTTAGCTTGGAGCTGTCTAGGGCAACAATTGGATCTATCACTCCTGAGGGTTGAATTGATATATTCTGTTTGAATTACTATGAAAAAGATTTTCTTTTTTGAAAAAAAGACCGACTGATTACAATTCGAATTCTTTATTTTTTGGATTGTAATAGTCCAAGATTGGTCCAAAAGTAGCCCTTCTACTGCTGTTTTCCCTTAGGAACAATTAAATTTTTGAGTGTTATAGATTTAGATGATTTCTTAGTTAATAACTTAAAAATAAAATCTGCGTTTTTTGATAATCAACGAGTAAAGTTAGCAAAAAACGTCAGGGTTTTAATTACAGAGCACTCTCAACAGAATTTGAAGTAGGAATAGCCCTCTTTTGAGTCTACAAAGATTGTATTAGTACTTTTTGGGGCTTTGCGGCGGCAAATTTAATCAAAGTGGACTAAAGAAGCTTATTTCGTGCAGTTTTGATGAAAAAGGCTTATTTTTGAAATTTTTAGCCAGAATATTTGGCAAAAAAATTAAAACAAAATAATCAACAATACTCTTTCGACTTTTTAATTCCATATTCTACGCTGGACGAGCTTTCTAATGATACCAGTCTCAACTCTCTACGATGAATATATCGATCGGCCAAAATTGACTGAACAAAAAAAAACCCATTTTGAGTATATAGTTCCTCCCCCCTCAAGAGGGCCGGAACAAATAAATCAAAACAAATAAATCAAAATAAATAAATCATCGATTATCATCATGAAATTATACATCCTATAGGTACATTAGTGGAATTATGAGGCAGTAATTGCATGTAACAGTGGAGGGAGCGAAGGGTAATTCGATAAAGAATTATGAGATAAGTGGGGGGTAATTCAATTGAGCGGGTGTAGTGCAAATAGAACTCCAGTTGATTCGCTTGAGCCTTGATCAAAAGCTCTATTTGCAACCTCTCGTTCTCGATCACAACAACTCATTCTCCAAAATTACTCTTTGCTAAAATTTACTTAGACTGATCACATATTTGTATTTTGTCCCGATGCACGTATACAATTACACTTAAGTAATTGAAACATATTGACAGCTCAATATGCTTTTGTTCAGTGTTTTGTTTGTTTATGATATGTCACTCAACTCCACTCTCTCGCGCGCTTTCGAGACAATAACCTATTTCTGAGAACTCCAACCTCAAATCAAACAGATATCTAACTTAACTCGAAATATTACCGATTACCCGCATGAAATTATGCATCTTACAGGTACATTGGAGGGTATGGATGCAGTGATTTGATGAAAAAGTAGAGGGTCGCGAATTGTAATTTGATACAAAAATATGAGATAAGTGGGGGGGGGGGGGGTATTTCGATTGAACCGGTGTAGAGCAATGAGAATTTTCTGATATCATCCTCCTACTCTTATATTGAATGGCCTCCATTAACACCCGATGGGCGGAAAACAATCGGCGTTTGCTATTGTTTTCCCCTTAGCTTGTACGTTCTGGATTTAAAGTGCGACATGTGCCGTAGAGCACTTGATTTGAAATTATTGTTTTGGAGATGACTGTGCAGAACATTGTCTGCAGATGTCTTCGAAATTTCTCATCGAAAAATAACTAAAAATTTCTTTACATGTAGGTATTTGGTGGTAACAGTTTAAATATTTTCTAACTTCAATCCAGACCTTGTATCAGCGATGAGATATCAGAAAAAAGACAACCAAGTTTGCCAGATAAATATGAACATGATCAGACATAATAGACAAAAGTGAAGACATGATTGCCATCAATTTACGCAACTGTTCGCAAAGGAATTTGACAAAATGTGCTCATATTTTAATTCCCTGGGGCTACATTTCGAAAAAAAGCACAATGTGAATCTTGTTTCAGAATCCTCAACTCTCTTCTATGTTTCACAGTCAAATAATGGGACAGAAAAATGAAATTATATATCAGGTTGTGGTAATCTCTTAAAGAATTTGTGGTGAAATTATGTAATTAACTGTGACACTTCATGGAGTGAAAGCTGAGAAAGAGTTAAGTTCAATGTAAGTAGGTAGACAAATTTAGTAGAAATTGCGATTCACACATTTCGAGTTCAATTGATCTCGTATGGAGACTTGAAATGTCGTATTGGCGGGGCTGCTTTTTCAAACTCAGCGATAATGAAAAAAGCTGAAAAACAACTATTTTGATGTAGAAAACAGAATAGTGGAATTACGAGAGAGTGCCCAGGTTGAGGTGCCAGACGGAAGTGACCTCTGCTTAGACCCAAGTCCAACGCACACGGCGTGTTTCCAGACCAAAATTACCGGGGCTAGGATTTGGTTCGAGCGTACAATAGTTTGATCAGAGGTCACTTCGGTCTGGGGATGCTCTGATCAGAGGTCACTTCCGTCTGGGTCGGTCTGATCAGAGGCGGATTCAAGCGCACATTAATATGATCAGAGAAGATTTCGATTGGGTCTGATCACCCGGAGATTGGTTGCAGAGCAAATCAGCGCCGAATCAGTTCAGAAACATTCTGGTTTTTAGGATGGCCAGTACTCTGTTCATGTCACAATTTGGGTCTAGGAAATAAACCCCCACGGAATAAAACCCCTCTTAACTTTAGATAGGAAATAAACCCCCACGGAAAAAAACCCCCACGGAAATAAACCCCCACAAAAATAAACCCCCAGTTTAAAATTGAACTTCGGTCGTGATAATTTGTTCGGTTGTGATAATTTCATATCAAATACCACGGGTCGCTGAGCCATGGCCATGGCCCGCGAGGCATGGTCAAACGCGCTAAATGCGCAGCTCTTTAATATTAATGTGGGGGTTAACTTCCTCGGGGGTTTATTTCCTATCAAAAATGAAGTGGGGTTTTTTCCGTGGGTTTTTTCCGCAACCCCACAATTTACACTGCCCAGTCATGATTAATGAGTAGAATTTATTTCATGAAAAACAATAAGTTCAGCTTTGCTCCCGACAACAAGGTTTGCTATATATGCGATTCGAACTTCCGCGTGTGTATTTGTAACATTTAATTTGCATAGCACGTGGTAATCACTAAGTTAAGTGGGCCCTGTGATAATTGCCTACAAACTGGCTTATGTATAAATAGCTTGTATACTCTAACAAGAAATACCAGTTATAAGCTACAAAAGTTTGACATTATTCTGCTCAGACCTAATTTTGGGGTGTGAGTAATTTTAAAGGATTTTAAAGGATAAGTTTAGCGTGGGCGATTTCTATGACCTCAATATAGTTATAGCGAAGAAAAACTGCAAATAAGAAGTTTATAATAGTCTGGAGATGGAATGTGTCAGAACTGAATTACATTTTTACTCTTGAAATGAGCTGGTTCAGCGCTGAAACGCTCTGAGACTCAAGTTTGAGCAGAGGCTATTTCGAGCGCATTTTTGTTTCGATTTTTGTGTTTTTAAATGAAAGATGTTGGCTCTGTGACAAACAAGAGTAAAACTGCAAACATCAATATTTATGAATTGAATATTTTTTTAAGCAAAATTAAATAGATTCGTTCATAGTGAAAACCATTCACTGATCGGACTATTTCGAGCGCAACTGAGTCCGGTCACAGGCGATTCCGAGCGCTCGATAGGCTGATCAGGAGTTATTTTGAGCGCACAATAGTTTGGACAATGGTCATTTCCGTCTGGCAGGGTCTGATCAGAGGCGACTTTGAGCGCACTTTTGCTTATAGACTTGTAATGAAACTGTGCAAATAAGTAATTATGTTCAAGTGTGTTGTTAGCAATGCGTTTTTTCCAGCTATGACTAACTCAACCCAGGTTGAGGTCGGCGGTAATGTTCAGTAAACAAAATGCACGGGGGTTCAAAAGCGAGTAATTTTACGGGGGGGATGAATCGATGTAAGGTAAGGGGTAATGGGGGTAATGGGGAGTAGATTATTATAGATGGACCGTCATGATAGGGTAAGCATTGATTGTTTCCAGGCTAAGGAGAACCGGCTGAAGGTACAGAGGTTACGGGTTCAGGACTGTCAGTCTTCGAGTATGGGGGGCTAAAACAAAGTAAGATTAGGGCTTCTAAGTGGGATTACACTTACACTTACACCCTGCTCTTGCGTTTTTTTACTCCCTCCAAAACAATTACCCCTACTTTTGCACCATTATACACCTCATTACCCCAAAAAGATGAAAGAGTTTTGAGGGGAGTTTGTTAAAAATTCCCCCGAATACCCCCCTACTCTTACATCTTGTTAGGGTTAAAAAATCGACACAGGTAGGAAAGTCAGTTGGAAAAGAATACATCATTTTTTCACAGATTTTGTTCCACCTCATGACTATCAAAGTTCCCGTGGCACCCTCAGCCATTGCTTTGAAGTGCTTGCTACTATTGCAAATCCAATATAAAGCAGAATTTGTTTCAGTCACCTTTAAAAATTAATATTCGTTGGCATGAACAAACTCGCGAAACGATCGAAACCTTTTACGAAGTGTACAGCAATCTTGAGCTGCTACTTCTGCAAATATAGCGTGTCCAAGAATTAAGTCAAAAAGCAGAATAAATCGAGAATAAATAACAAAAAAGCAACTTAAAAAAGATAAAATTCGACTAAACTGGTTTAATATGAAACAATTTCTAATCTGATACATCGAAACCTTTAAAACTTAAAACTACAACCAATGAAATGTCGGAAAACTGACAAATAAGACAGAAGTTGATCAAATTGGGATATTTCAACAAACTTTGCAAACAAAAACATCTCACATATGTTTCAAATCAAGCATATTAGTCAACTAAACAGATGTAACAAAAAAAGGTTACTGATCAATTTTCTTAAATCCTGCTTTCTAATCAGAGTGCTTTTTAAAATTGGAAACGTAAGTTTTGTTTTCGTATGGTCTGTTGTGCTCAACTCTTTCTCTACCAAAGTTGCATATTTCAGTAGAAAGAAGCAGAACTTTTAACATTGTGGTAGACTTTGGCCGGAGCAAAAACGACCATTATCAGGCGCAATATCGTGCATTATATTCCAGGTATACATAACTTCTCCTACAAAGCCTTCAATAAGAAGGCTTTTTCAGGAAAATCTCAAAAAGTCAGTCTTTAACTTAACTTGAGAAAATTTCCGACCTATATTATAAATTTCTTCAATTTCTACTGGTATTGTATGAATTTATATTTTTCAAGGACTTAAGAGCGAAAGTAATTCCAAAACCTAGCTTGGCTCATGGACATAGTTATGATTTTTCCTAATTCAGAGCAGATCAGACTCTGAATCAGAGGAATTCACAGCGAAATGTGACCTGAATCAGAGTCTTAATCAGTGCTGATAATTTTACTCTGATTCTGTACTGGATTTGGTTTTGAGTTAGGTACGGGTGGACGTTGACTTGGTTCTTACGCTGGCACGTGTGTTAGTTATTTTTCAAGAATTTTAATGATCAACGCAACGTTATTACTTTGATTCCGTCTCTAATATATTTCTTATGTATGTCTAATATACTTCTGTGGGCGGTATTTGTTCCTCAAGTGAAAGCTAATTTTTTTTTACAAATGTCTGATCATTTGCCATCTACTATCGACCGCACACATGAAATTTGATTAGAAAAACACTACAGCCCTCCATGAATATATTAAACGATTATTGTGACTTTTTGAAGATAAAAATATTGACGTTAAAAACACGTAGACTTTTCCAAAAATCCATAGAAGAACAGTCCTTCATCAACTAAAATAGATGCGCCATTTGAAACAAAAGCTTTCTGAAGTCTTTGGGAAACGATTTTACCCTCACCTATAATCAAAAGACCATTGTAAAAACCAATCCATAAGGCAAATACCAAGCTCCTTTACTTCTTTTCAAATTGGACCTTGACGAAAAGACTTCTTTTGATCATGAATCTTTTCTCTTTTTCTGAAGAACAGGTGTCTGCTAGTGGATTGGTCGCACTCTAAATGATGTTTTTTCAATTACATCACAGAGTTTGACATTTTGCCTCAGCATGCCACGATCCAGCAATAATGAGAAGATTCACTAAAAAAACGAAAATGACACGTGATTAAGATTTCTTGAGAAAGATGGCAACACATATATAAAGACAGCGCACAAAAGTTAACATCACGTGGACATTGCAACTAACTCAGTATTTACTAAGCTCTTAACTACTGTTCAAGCACAAGCTTGATTTCCTTAATTTGTTCTATTGATTGATGACTTCTGATTTGTTTTGATTTGTAAAATTTGCGGATTTTATGTTTTACCCACTTGTGCAACCTAGCAATTCATTGTAATCTGGAAATCTCTTGTGAATAAGTAGTAAACATTGGTGACCTTTTTTAACGACAAACACATTGAAAGCAACCAAGCTTCTGAAATTGAAACTCTGAAAAAAAGTTAACAAAATTAGGGAGTACTTTCAAAAAATTTCTCAATACAATTTCCATTGTTCCTATAACTCAAAATTTTTGCTGTAGTTTAGAACCCTTTAGAAAGGAACCGTAACTTAGCGACAACAACGATGAACCAGAATAAAGAAGATAGAGAGTTGAAAAAAAGAAAGAAAGGAAAATAGATAAGTACAAAAATGTGTCGTCTACAGAAGATTGTCTCTCAGCAATCAAATAATCCTAATTTCATTTTCAAATTCTAACGAAGAACAAATATAACAAAAAAACCAAAGGGTCTTCATCTGAAGTAACATTTATATAATTGCATACCTATAAAATACCTACTAATATCATATTTATATACTAATATCATATTTATATACCTGGTATCTAATATAAGAAAACTTTGTTCACGCTCCTGTTAAAAAAAAACAAAAACAAGATTTGCTTTTTTCGCTTTGCAACAGAATATTCCATTTTCCTAGATGAGATTAGCGTTCAAAAACGTTTTTTAGTTTTCAAGAAGCGTGTACATTGTTTTCAACTCTGGAGTAGATGGTGTTCATACACATACACACACACATAAAAAAAATAGAACAACACTCACAATTTGTTTTTATCGTAGTTAATAATCAAAGTTCCGATTTTTTGATTAAAAAAAAATGTAAGGCAAGAAAGAACACAGCAATTACAGTCAAACGCTATCTACTTCAGAGAGCACGTTAAAAAAACTTCGGATTTAGGTTGTTCGTTGCAGAAAAGATTTAAACGTCAAAAATTAACGGTCAGCATCAAAAGCGATAATAAACACATTTTGATATTATTTTTCCGTAAAAAAATGGACGTGCTCTGACTATCTGCAAAGTTCAACAGACCCAACAAAGTTTAGGTTAAAAGAATAGAATCAGACCACAACACACTTTACTTCTTTAAAAAAAGAGGTCTGATTGTTTTTTCACTCCAATTTAAGAACAAAGGAGTTTTGTATCGAAAAGTTAAAACACTTAATTCTGTAGCTTTCGTATAAAAACAACTATATCGTCCTGCCACAGAACAATGAAACCCTCAGCACATTAATAGGACGACAAAAAGAGCGTACAGAGCAGCTCTTTTACTGCAGCAAACAAACTGAATACTCTTACGCGTGTCCCTTGATGTTGCTTTTGATAGTACTTGTTTCATTCAGCAGTTACAAAAACTTAACAAAAACCAAAACTGACAAACTAATAGATCAAACAAGAACAAAGTTCAAAACTGTTGCAACAAGCACCTGTATCAAGATGCCAAGCGCCAACAATAAGAAAAAGGCGATACAACAACAGCTGCAGAGGAGAGAAGTAGAATGGACAGTCAGTGTCGACTATCTTGAGGCAATGATTCAAGAAGAAAATTTATAGAACATCAATTTGTCCTATGAGACTCTTTCTCAACAAAAACTGAAGTTAGACAAATTTTGCGACGATCTTTTTAAATACAACCTCGCACAGAGTGAATTGAAGGAAATAATGGAGAGATCAGCAGAACGAAGTCTAGTTATCTTAAAGTGGAAAAAATATGGTAAAGACTAATCAAGAGAAATTACTACAGACTCCGACAGTCATTTTTCTGAGCGCCAAAGAAGAGCACAATCACAACAAACTAGCAGTCAAAATTGCGAACCCCCAACAACCCATAAACTCTGTTACATTCGACAAAAAAACATACAATTTGAGAGACAGATCAAAAGCAGAGAGCAGCAAAGAAAAAGTACCTACTTTTTCAGATTCAGGAAAGCAACAACAAAGCAGCAGAAATCCCCAACATGGACAAAAAGATGACGATGACATAGAACAAAATAACCAAAGGGAACGCTATCCATTCAGATGCAACGTCAATGGAAGGATGGGACGCAGACAACAAAGACAGCAACGACAAGTATAACCTAAATTCTTACATTGAGTTTCCTCTGAGACAATTTGAGTACAGTCATAAACAGAGACGCAAGGATCCAAAAACCAACTTCACACAAATCTGCGAGAGAACATTACAGCTGAATGATGAGTCGAACACAGAATGAACTTCGTCAAAGATGATAGCGAGTTTTCCCAACAAAAATGGTGAAATCGCATGAGAGCAGAGCAAAGAAAAAGCAAGGGTGATGACGACTTGACAAAATCCCAAGAAGCAATTGAAGCCAGCTACAAAGAGCAAAACATCGGACCAATTACCATAAGACGCGATGTTGGTACCACTACGTCAAACCACCAACCCAAATCTTATAAAGACGCTAAAAGGAAACCAATCAGAGGTAAGTACTGAATCTGATTGCAGTTCAAATCAGACATTTGACACTAACATCCTAGACCAACGCAAAACACAGAAGAAAACACTCAAGACAACAAAACTTACATCCTTTTAACATGAAACAATCATCAAATAATGTCACGCCTTTACACAGAAGAAACCAACAGACAACAGACAACGACAGTAATGATCTACAATCAACAGACGATGAAAGCGACGACCATCAACAAATCGACAACATCAGACTAAGAAGTAACCCAACGCATTATGACCTGCAACCAAAAAGACAACAAGCCAGAAATAGAGAAAGAAAAATAGACAAGATCCGTGATGTGAACCTCGCCTCAATAAAAACCCAATTTCAGGAGACTCAAGTCCAAAGTACTTCAAATATTCACGAACATATTTAAACGAACAACAATTGTTGCAATTCTAACCTCAACGCACAAGACCAAAGAATACCAAATCAGACTATCAACAGAACTGAACAACAACCAGACAGACAGTTTCAATATACGCAGACAACAGAAAACAATTTTTTGCCAAGACATGCACAACAACAACCTGTCACTTCCAGCATTAATCTTCCAAAAACTCAACTCAAATCCTTCAGCGGAGATCCATTGAGATGGCACGACCGACTGGTTTAGTTTTTTCAAAGCCACAATAGATGACAATGTTACACTGACAGATGCCCAACGGATGACATATCTTCAAAACGCTCTCACAAACAGAGGCAAAGATAGCATCAGCTGATACTAATACAATGGAGGGTTTTATAATGAGGTAATGCAAGAATTACAAAAACGATTAGGGAAACCACAGTTTGTTTCAGCAGCTTACCTTGATGAAGTTGGAACACTCGGTATCTTTTGCAGCGTTTCTTAGACAAATGTTTTAAACGTTCATACTTCACAATTGCACATCCGATCTTCAATCCTCAGCTGTCCTTAAGATTGCAAAAGATAAACTTGCGCCAACAATGATAATCAGATGGAACGAATACGTCCTTAGGCAAGCTATTGTTCAACCTAATTTAATACATTTTAAGGACTGGATCGATAATTACGCAGAAGCTTGCGAAGATTTATCAACATCAGAAGGACCAACCAATCAAGAAAACAGTTCGTCTAGAAGATCAAGCAGACTCTTCCAACAGCAAAGTAACAAAAGACGCCCCCCCTATGTGGATACAGTCACAACTTAGGAAAATGCAACCAATTCCTCAATAAAGATATTAACGAAAGACAGCAAGGAGTTAGGCAACTGAATATTGGTCCAAATTGCCTCACTGAACACCCAAAAAGACAGTGTAACAGTCGCTACCGATGTCGCATCGAAAACTGCAACTGATTTCATAAAATCAACAATTCACCGAAACAACTTCACGAGTTCACAGTCTTTTTCACCAACTCAGCAACGGCAAAGGAACCAACAGCAACAACATCAACAGCAAACAAACAGCCAGGTTCAAAACCATTCTGCAAACAATTATCACAACAATCGTGGTCAACACAATATTGGATACCAAACACCGATAACCGCAAACCGATCACGGTTTCAACCACATGGATTCAACTATGGAAGAGTGGTTGGTTACAATCATAACAACAACACACTTAATTCTTTTGGTCAAAACAATAACACTAACCGTTTCAATCAGAATTACAATCCCAACAACAACAATGGAAGCAAATTCAATGGAAATTATAACAATCCGAACAACTCCATGCTAAATACAAATTCACGACAACAGAACGCCGGACAGTCTCATAATCAAACAGACACACAAAATCAAAGCCAAAGGCAACAGAACTTTAACAAAAACAACAGCAACCCACGACCACAAAACCACACCTGCAGCAACAACAAAATCAGTTCGTGGATACGACCTCAACTTCAATTTCAAGCCATTCCGGTTATCCCTTTAACAGAAGACGTATCAATAGAAACATATGCTCTTTTGGAAAGCGGGAGCGACAGCACACAAATAAGAAACTCTATGGCAAAAGCACTCGGAACAAAAAAAACACAGATCACATTGCAGTAGCCATATCTTCACTTTACGGAGAACATATCATAACATCAACTGCAGTCCTTCTGGGAATTGGATCACTCAACAGCACCCAACCTCTTTTCAACCTACCGGTGTACGCCACGTCAGCATCTGATTGTCACGTGCCCAATGTACTCGTTGAGATGTTGAACTCTATCTGCGCCCACTACGATCATCTTAATAACATCACTTTTCCCAAAAATACGAGATAACAGAATAGGAGCTTTAATCGGAGCAGATGCCTTCATAGCAACAGTACCACTCAAATTCACAACAGGACCACCAGGCACGCCATACGGAGTATTTACACAGCTTGGATGGACCGTTACCGGACCAATACCACAAAAATACAAGCCAACCTGTAATAAACAAGAATCCAATTACAACATCACGCTTTACAACAGAATTAAAAACCCAGAACAGGAAATGGAGAGCGACATGCTTCAAATGTTTCGGACAATGGAGGGAAAAAATTTAGTGAGCGGAAAAAAGACACTGACAGCAGATGACAGGAAAGCTCTTGAAACACTAAAAAGGACGACATACCACAAAGTTTTTGTTATGAGATCGGACTACCTTGGAAAGATGACACTAAGCTACCGAACAACTACTTTCTTGCCAAAGCACAATTACAGTCACTTGAAAACCAACTTCAACATGAACCAGACCTATTTTGTCGTTACAACGAAACCATCGAAGCAGACATTGAAAAAGGATTTGTTAGAGAGACACAACGTCAACTCAACTTCATGAACTCACAACTTTGGTGTCTTCCACACCACCCCCTTAAACAAAAAATGAAGAAAAAGTAAGATGAGTCACAAATGCAGCTTCAGCATACTAAGGAAATTCACTTAAGAAAGCTCCTTTGACCGGACCAAATCTACTATGCTGCCTTGTTGGAGTTCTTCTGAGATTTTGGCAGTACAAGATTGCAGTAACCGGTGATATCGAAGCGATTTTCATGCAAGTTGCCATAAGATCAGGAGATCAAGACGCACTCAGATTTTTGTGGAACAAAGATGGAGAAGAAAAAAATTTCAAGTACAAGAGACCAATATTCGGTGCAACTTGTTCTCCTTCATGTGCAATATACATACTCCACAGATGTGCCGAAGATAACAAATTAAGTAATCAGAGTGTACAACAAGCTTACACAAACACATACACACACACTCAGGAATCCAAAAATGCCCTCAATTATGACAACAGATCATCTTTACAGCTTTGACATTACAAAAGAATCTTGAAACTACATATCAGCAAAAAAATCATGTAAACTTGATTGTCAAAATTTTAAATTGTAAAATACAACAAGAGTATTCAGTTTTACCCTCAAGCACACGGCTCGGAGTGTTCAAGCACAAGCTTGATTTCCTTAATTTGTTTTGATTGATTGATGACTTCTGATTTGTTTTGATTTGTAAAATTTGCGGGTTTTATATTTTACCCACTTGTGCAACCTAGCAATTCATTGTAATCTGGAAATCTCTTGTGAATAAGTAGTAAACAACTAATTACTCCAACCGTCAGTTCCTGAGAATAAAGACCTTTAAGCATTACGCCGCAGAGGTATACCCGAATCATCGTGAGCAAATCTGTACAATCCGTGGATCTGTTGTTCGTTTCTCCTATGTTAATACAATGAAAACGTAACAAAATTGAAAGAAATAGATGGTTTAGCAAAAATTGGCCAAAATTGAAGGGAATTGCGCAAAAGTGTCGGTTTTTAACTCCGGAACTCTGGTACAAACTTTGTATCCTATTTTTTGCGCGCTACTTACAACCTTTTTTCAAATTAGGTATCTATTTATTGCATTGAGCGTAACTTTAATCCACAGTGAATATATCTCTAATCTGCACTGAAGCTATCTATAATCCGCAACTGCATTTAATTAAGTTTTTGCTTTTGAGGATCTAAAAGTGGTTTAAAGCTTTATTAATTCATAGCATTTTAAATTCAGAATACAAACAGCAATTTCGCTGGTGTGATTGAAAGTAGTTTCACCCTTCATAAAAAACCATTGAGGAATAAAAAATGAGGTATTGCTTTTCCTTAGTATTATCATAATTTACAATTGGTTTGACAACACTGAAGACTTATCAGCAATTATTGTCCAATTGATTTAACAAATAAACATGTTTCAATTTAGTTCTCTCGATTTTTTTGCGTTTATTCATAGGTGTTTTTAATAGATAAACACTAAGATGTAATAGAATTTTTCTTGGTCAAAAACCTTATGTGAAATGGTTACTGTTTCTAATGTTTATTTCAATTAATGAGTGATTTCCAATTGAAGTCGGTAAATGAAAATTAACCAGTAGTTTTTATGTGTCTCTATATAGGTGTCTATTGACAGGTGTTCTATTGACAGGTGTTCATTGACAGGTTTTTATTTAATTTAAATTTCCCTCCATTTATCCTTAGCGGTTAATGACACGTTGACACGCTTCTGAATACCTTCAAGTAAGAACATTCACTCTGCTTAATGAGATGAATTTATATTCGTAGACAATTTAAGTTATTTAAGAAATTGAGGTTTTTCAGGAATGGTATCCATTGAGGTGTCTATTGATTTTTGGCTTAAAAATTCCTCTCGAGGGATTTTTCTGACAGAGCAAAAGAGTTTTTCAACTCTTCAAAAACATTCAATTCAGAAATATTAGGTTTCATTTTTGGTAATTTGAACGAAAAAAATTTAGCAAGTATTGATATAAATTGGAATTAAATAACGGTTTTTTTTATTTCTTTAAGATTTTATATGCAATTTTCGTTTCTGTATTTTCTGAATTTTATGTCTTTCTCCCTATCTATCGGTCTCTCACTCTCTCTCTCTCTCTCTCTCTCTCTCTCTCTCCCTCTCTCTCTCTCTCTCTCTCTCTCTCTCTCTCCCTCTCCCTCTCTCTCTCTCTCTCTCTCTCTCTCTCTCTCCCTCTCCTCTCTCTCTCTCTCTCTCTCTCTCTCTCTCTCTCTCTCTCCCTCTCCCTCTCTCTCTCTCTCCCTCTCCTCTCTCTCTCTCTCTCTCTCTCTCTCCCTCTCTCTCTCTCTCTCTCTCTCTCTCTCTCTCTCTCTCCCTCTCTCTCTCTCTCTCTCCCTCTCTCTCTCTCTCTCTCTCTCTCTCTCTCTTACTCTGTTTGGATGTGTGCTATGGGATTGTTAGTGATTGGTGTGGTGTATTATTGTAGATTTACCGACCTTCAATTCAAAACAATTAGCTTAGTAATACAAAAGGTAGGGTCAATGTAATAACCAATGTGGTGACAATGTTCTACTACAATTGTCCACAATGTTGACAAATGATAAACTCACTTCTGTTTCGTATATTATTAAGCTTTACTCCATTTTACATGCTCAATTAAAAATAAACATTCAAGCCCTTCATACAAGCACAATTAATAAAACTTTACATCACTTTTGCACGCTCAATTAATAAAACTTCAAAAAATTTGTACATGCCCAAAAACGCGCATTAAATTAGGCACAATGCGGATTATAGATACATATAGTGCTAAAAATGCATACTTAATTTGAGCCATAAAATAATACAGGACTTGTGACCTCTTTTTCCAACTTGAAAGTATCTCAATTCCGCAGAAACGACGGAACCACTTTTGTGAAAAAGATATGAAGTTTTTCTCCTAGTTTTGCAATTTTTTTCTAACTCATTTCCGAGAGATTTTCTTTGGGGCGGAAATTTTGGGGTATTTCTCTGCGACGTAATGAGATCTGTCGATCAGGTGTGATCGCTACAGCACGCAACGAGGCAGGCCATGAATTTGATTTTGATCAAATTTTTTTATGTCGAGGCAGTAGAAGTCTTTCACAGTGCATGAATCGACAATATGCGAGCGAAATAATGAAAATAAATTTTCCAGAAGACTCTCAATCATGCAACGTCAAACTAAAATTAAGCGTAAGCGAAATAGA
>NC_134475.1:28115819-28193819 GCF_964194025.1 Convolutriloba macropyga
GAGTACCAGGCCGACCATCGGCCTATGTTCTTGAAACTTGTTTATAGTTGAAAGAACTGATTTTTCGGCATTTCAAGCTTTATGCCTTGCTGAATTGTCTGGAATTTAGTGCTTGCTTTTCAAATATATCCTGAATACAGCCAGTGAGATGAGAAACACTTTTTATTGCATTAACGTAGTTTTTCAGAGTCATTAGTTTCGATATGCTTTGCTGTTTCTTCTGAGAATCCTTTGGTAAATAAGTTGGCAACATTCTCGCTAACGTCTTGTAGTAAAAATCTGTTTGATTTCCGATTTTGCGATATCATATAAAGATATACCTGCTTGTTTTTCTAGTTCAGGTATCGTAGATCAATTGTCGTTCTCTATTGACATTTTAGACTCCATTCTATGTAAAGAAATTTGTACTGTTTTGCTCTGTGCTACCGCCCTTGCACAATGACAAACCGGGGCTTCATATTCACTTTCTATCAACAATCCGTTGTTCTCTGGTACAGCTAATAAATCGTCTCCGATTCCAATTTAAACACTCAATTCCACATCACATCAAGGTGTTCCGAAATTTTATATTGATATTTAGCTGAAACTACTTAAATTTGTTCAATTTTTTCTTAGAGATCACCATGCGTTGTCATCCAAATTTTGAATCTCTTGGGTCATTCTTTTTGTGACTAGACTTACTGCGCTATCCGTGTCAACCATGATGTTATATTCGCAACTGTCTAATTTGATTATGAAGTATTTCCGTTTATTGGTCTCGATGTCCAATTCACTGTTAATTTTGTTGACGTAGTGATAGTTACTACCCGGGTTTAGCAACCAGATCATTTCAGTACTGAACCAAAGTGAATCCAGCGTCTGCATACAGAAACTTTTTTCAATTAAATTTTCTGTTTAAGTCAAAATATACATTGATCAGTCTTTTTTTCAGATAAAAATTGTTCCACTGTTTTTATCCTAACTTTGATCTGTCCCCAACTATGACCATGCAATTATCAGCCGAAATATCATCATTGTATAACTTTTATAAGCCTTTAAAGACACACTGCTTCAAAGCTGTTTCAGCCCTGATTTTGAATTACTTGACAGGCATTTTCACACCACACTAAAATCACGCCAAGGGCATGCCCATACAAAATCACACCAGTACTTCATGCTAATTGAAAAGACAAGACCATTGCAGAAAAAGTAAATGTACATCGATTGATAAACGCAGCCGAAGGGGAAAAAATCGAACAATAAATTCAAATGAAATGAGTTCCCAAAAAATTACTAAGCACAAAAGGTTTAAATTCAAGTGCGTTTCAAGCAGTTCATAGCTGCTTGCTGAATTGGTGACACATTTGGCTTAAAGTGTAGGTTATAGCATTTTTTGGTTCACTATGTCCAGCCTTTGAACCTGCTAAATGTCCCGAGATATCGTGATTACGCCTGCTAGGTGAACAGGGAGATCTTAAACGCACCTGCTAAGCGATCCGCAATAATACAAAAGCTAAGTGACCCAGAAGGTCAAAAATATACTTGTTCTGGGTATGCAAACGTACCAAGAAAGCACCACATTGCATCCGAAATGGAACCCTTGCGCACACCGTATGCAGTATCCAGTTTAAGTATCAGTAGTAGTAGTAGTAGTAGTAGTAGTAGTAGTAGTAGTAGTAGTAGTAGTAGTAGTAGTAGTAGTAGTAGTAGTAGTAGTAGTAGTAGTAGTAGTAGTAGTAGTAGTAGTAGTAGTAGTAGTAGTAGTAGTAGTAGTAGTAGTAGTAGTAGTAGTAGTAGTAGTAGTAGTAGTAGTAGTAGTAGTAGTAGTAGTAGTAGTAGTAGTAGTAGTAGTAGTAGTAGTAGTAGTAGTAGTAGTAGTAGTAGTAGTAGTAGTAGTAGTAGTAGTAGTAGTAGTAGTAGTAGTAGTAGTAGTAGTAGTAGTAGTAGTCAATGAGTACAATCAACCATGGCCCCGAGTCCCGGGTAAGGGGTGCTAAGAATCTCCCGAGGAACCAACTCAGAATTGCAACTTTAAACGTCAGAACACTGACCCAAGCCGGATCTCTAGAGGCTTTGAAAATGGATCTGGCGCGATACAAGTTGGATATTCTGCGAGTGCAGGAGACGAGATTGCAGGAGCAAGAAATTGATCTCGGAGACCACAAGCTCTACCTGTCTGACTCGTGGTTGTCTGGTGTAAAGTCGAGACAAGGAGGAGTGGGCGTTGCTGTAAAGAAGTCATTGATAAACAGCATCGTAGAACAAGTGGCTCTAAGTGAACGTATTTGCTACGTCAAGTTCGCGGCTCAGAGGAGAGCCAATCTAGCTGTTGTTGTCTGCTACGCACCTACGAATGAAGCTAGTCTCCAAGAGAAGGATTTGTTTTGGAGTCAACTTTCAGACCTAGTTTCCAGTTTCAAACATAGGGAGCGTATTTGTGTCATCGGTGACCTCAATGCAGAGCCTGGACACCAGTTGAATGACACCATGAGCTGCAGAGGCCCGTTTGGAATGGGTGAAGAAAATGAAAACTCTGAAAAGTTGTTATCATTTTGCACTTCACACAAATTGCTCGTAGGTGGTACATGGTTCCAGCATCGACAAGTGCATCGGTACACCTTCAACCCTCCCGATCCGAGTTGTCGAAAAAAGATGCTGGATCACATTCTGTTTGCAGAGAGATACAGAGGATGTCTGACGAATGTGAGGTCCAGAAGAGGGAAAACCACAATTACCGATCCCGAACTGGTCATTGCGGAAGTATCTATGAAACTTTTGTCTAAAAAGTCATGCTTCACGCCCAGAATCAGTTCTGCAAAGCTGCAAGATGAAACAACGCGTGACTTATTCACGCAGGAGGTCAAGTTACATCTTGATAAGAGCGGCGATTTCGAGAATACAGAGCAGTCTTGGGACAATTTTCGAAAAGCCCTGAACCAAGCAGCAGTGAAATGCCTCCTTCCGGACAAGCGAGTGAACAAACCTTGGATTTCTCCAGATTCTCTGGAACTTATCCGGAAACGAGCCGATCTACAGTTAAAGAAACACAGCAGCGCGGAGGCGCTGTTAGAGTTCACAAACTGCTGTAAGGAAGTCAGAAAAGCTCTACGTGCAGACAAACGGGCATGGCTTGAACGCAAAGGCCAAGAAGTGCAGAGCTTCGCGGACAGAGGCAACTTAAAGGAGGTTTTTGGGGCATCACAGCAGATTTGCCGAAACTGGAGGCCCCAGTTGACCAAATTAGTTTCAAGCACTGGCGTCAACTTACGGACGAAAGAGGAACGACTTGAACGCTGGACGGAACATTTTAGTCAACTCCTGAATCCCTCAACATTCAGTTGCAGTACGAGATTGGATCCCGAAGAAGCAGCTGAAAGCTTGCCGATTGACCTGAGCCCAATTCGATTTGAAGAAGTGCTTGAAGCTGTCCGCAGGTTGAAGAATGGCAAGGCAAGTGGACCCGATAACATTTCCTGTGAGATGTTGAAAGCACACAAGGGTATTGTCGAGTGGCTCTGGGACATCATAGATAAATGTTGGTCGACGGAAGTTCTGCCCGATGACTGGAAGGTAGCAGAAATTGTCCCATTATACAAGAGTAAAGGAAAGAGGTCAGAGTGTTCGAACCACCGAGGGATCTCTCTATTGTCAGTACCAGGCAAAGTGTTCGCTTCCGTTACTCTCAATCGATGCAAAGATTCAGTGGATCGCGTCTTAAGGGAAGAGCAGTGCGGCTTCAGAAAAAGCAGAGGATGCGCCGATCAACTCTTTGCCCTGCGTCAAATAATAGAGAAATCAATGGCGTTTCAATTGGATATTAGCTTTTGTTTCATAGACTTTCGAGCGGCATTCGATTCTGTCGATCGTGAGCAGATGTACCAGATAATGAAACACTATGGTCTGCCGCAAAAAGTGATAAACATCATAAGAAACAGCTATGATGGATTTGATGGATTCAAATGTCGAGTCAAAGCCGAAGGTGAGAAGGGACGCTTATTTGATGTCAGAACAGGCGTTAGGCAGGGTGATGTGTGGTCCCCAATCCTATTCGGCCTTGTCATCAACTACATTTTAGCTAACTCGGTGCATGGAGGATTAGACATTGGGAGATTGGTGGCTGACTTAGATTTTGCTGATGATGTTGCTCTCGTGGGGGTCTCAGACAGTGAGGTGCAAGAAAACCTACATCGAATCGAGGCCCTAGCGGAAGCCGCTGGTCTGAAGATTAATGTGGCCAAAACAAAGAATATGGGCGTAAAATGCGACAGCCCAAATGTTGTTGCAGTGCCTAGTATCCAACAGAACGTGGAGATACTCACTGGAACACATAAAGGCAAACTAGGACTCCTGGCAGAGACATCTAGCCAGTCACGACTAACCATCGGCACGGAGGTGCTGCTGGGAACGAAAAAGAAAGCGGGCTGGTTCGAAACACAAGATGGCCGGAAGCTCAGATTGAAAAGCTTAGCGGAGGCTAAGCCAGCGTTGGTAGCTTCACAACAACAATCTGCAGTAGCGGATTTAGAGTCGCTAGAAAATGAGAGTGGGTCAGCGGTGGCTGATCAAGAGTCTTTAAGATGTCAGAACTGTCAGCGGCAATTCAGTACAGTTACCGGACGCAAAGTGCACCAAACAAGATTCTGCAAGGCCGGTTTGTCAAAGAATGTTGTCGACAAATCAAAGTTCGAGCAACTAGAGGCGAGCCTCACCTGTGACAAGTGTGAAAGGAAGTTCAAAACAGTCAATGGCCGAAAAGTTCACCAATCGAGATACTGTGGCAAACCTAAAGCAGCTGCCACACGCGTGTTTTCCTGCAAAGTGCAAGATGTTATCGGAAACGAGTTTGAAAACATAGAAGCGTTCAAGTATCTCGGATCATATGTCAGCCTCAAGCATGGAGACCTCCAGGAAGTCAATTGCAAACTTGCAGAAGGTAGACAACGGTTTGCTAACTTCCAAAATCTCTGGAAGAGCAAGCAGCTCAGCGTGCACCTCAAGTGCAATTTGTACAAAGCACTCGTTTTATCAGCCGTGCTGTACAGCTCAGAGACTTGGACTCTTTCGAAATTAATGGAGAGAAAACTTGAGAGTTTCCACTGTGGTTGTCTTCGGAGAATTCTACGTGTGTCATATCTGGAGAAAGCAACGAACGATGAAATTATGTCAAGATCGCGAATGCCCCAACTATCCACGATGATCATGCTCAAACGGATAAAATGGTACGGTCACATCCAGAGAATGGAACCAGGAAGATTAGCCCGCAGTGCCTTCGATTGGGACCCGCCCGATCAATACGCCCATGCCAGACGCGCTCCTGGGGGGCAACGGAAAACGTGGATGAGTCAAATCGAAGGAGACTGTGTACGAAACAAAGTATTGTTCACCAGATTGCAGGAGAAAGCAGCAACCGGGTCAAAGAATGCCTTCAACAATTTCGTCGTACAGCACTTCACAGAATAACCAAACAAATAACTCTTCTTGTTTTGTTTGTATTTGTATTTGTATTTGTATTTGTTGCCAACCGTGCCTTTATTTCATATTTGGAATTAAAGTGTTGAAACAGTAGTAGTAGTAGTAGTAGTAGTAGTAGTAGTAGTAGTAGTAGTAGTAGTAGTAGTAGTAGTAGTAGTAGTAGTAGTAGTAGTAGTAGTAGTAGTAGTAGTAGTAGTAGTAGTAGTAGTAGTAGTAGTAGTAGTAGTAGTAGTAGTAGTAGTAGTAGTAGTAGTAGTAGTAGTAGTAGTAGTAGTAGTAGTAGTAGTAGTAGTAGTAGTAGTAGTAGTAGTAGTAGTAGTAGTAGTAGTAGTAGTAGTAGTAGTAGTAGTAGTAGTAGTAGTAGTAGTAGTAGTAGTAGTAGTAGTAGTAGTAGTAGTAGTAGTAGTAGTAGTAGTAGTAGTAGTAGTAGTAGTAGTAGTAGTAGTAGTAGTAGTAGTAGTAGTAGTAGTAGTAGTAGTAGTAGTAGTGGTAGTAGTAGTAGTAGTAGTGGGGGACAAAATCCAACCTCACCTCCACGTGGTGTCCCCTGGGGGTAGGTCATGTGCTGCGGCTCTCCGCTCACATGGTCGAGCTAACGAGGCACTGGTCTTCTAGTTTGTGGCGCAACTAGTCGTATCTCAGCCTTCAAACACCAAAGCAATGAGTACATTCAACCATGGCCCCGAGTCCCGGGTAAGGGGTGCTAAGAATCTCATGAGGAACCAACTCAGAATTGCAACTTTAAACGTCAGAACACTGACCCAAGCCAAAATGGATCTGGCGCAATACAATTTGGGTATTCTGGGAGTGCAGGAGACGAGATTACAGGAGCAAGAAATTGATCTCGGAGACCACAAGCTCTACTTGTCTGACTCGTGGTTGTCTGGTGTAAAGTCGAGACAAGGAGGAGTGGGCGTTGCTGTAAAGAAGTCATTGATAAACAGCATCGTAGAACAAGTGGCTCTTAGTGAACGTATTTGCTACGTCAAGTTCGCGGCTCGGAGGAGAGCCAATCTAGCTGTTGTTGTCTGCTACGCACCTACGAATGAAGCTAGTCTCCAAGAGAAGGATTTGTTTTGGAGTCAACTTTCAGACCTAGTTTACAGCTTCAAACATAGGGAGCGTATTTGTGTCATCGGTGACCTCAATGCAGAGCCTGGACACCAGTTGAATGACACCATGAGCTGCAGAGGCCCGTTTGGAATGGGTGAAGAAAATGAAAACTCGGAAAAGTTGTTATCATTTTGCACTTCACACAAATTGCTCGTAGGTGGTACATGGTTCCAGCATCGACAAGTCCAGCATCGACAAGTGCATCGGTACACCTACAACCCTCCCGATCCGAGTTGTCGAAAAAAGATGCTGGATCACATTCTGTTTGCAGAGAGATACAGAGGATGTCTGACGAATGTGAGGACCAGAAGAGGGAAAACCACAATTACCGATCATGAACTGGTCATTGCGGAAGTATCTATGAAACTTTTGTCTAAAAAGCCATGTTTCACGCCCAGAATCAGTTCTGCAAAGCTGCAAGATGAAACAACGCGTGACTTATTCACGCAGGAGGTCAAGTTACATCTTGATAAGAGCGGCGATTTCGAGAAAACAGAGCAGTCTTGGGACAATTTTCGAAAAGCCCTGAACCAAGCAGCAGTGAAATGCCTCCTTCCGGACAAGCGAGTGAACAAACCTTGGATTTCTCCAGATTCTCTGGAACTTATCCGGAAACGAGCTGATCTACAGTTGAAGAAACACAGCAGCGCGGTGGCGTTGTTAGAGTTCACAAACTGCTGTAAGGAAGTCAGAAAAGCTCTACGTGCAGACAAACGGGCATGGCTTGAACGCAAAGGCCAAGAAGTGCAGAGCTTTGCGGACAGAGGCAACTTGAAGGAGGTTTTTGGGGCATCACAGCAGATTTGCCGAAACTGGAGTCCCCAGTTGACCAAATTAGTTTCAAGCACTGGCGTCAACTTACGGACGAAAGAGGAACGACTTGAACGCTGGACGGAACATTTTAGTCAACTCCTGAATCCCTCAACATCCAGTTGCAGTACGAGATTGGATCTCGAAGAAGCAGCTGAAAGCTTGTCGATTGACCTGAGCCCAATTCGATTTGAAGAAGTGCTTGAAGCTGTCCGCAGGTTGAAGAATGGCAAGGCGAGTGGACCCGATAACATTTCCTGTGAGATGTTGAAAGCACACCAGGGTATTGTCGAGTGGCTCTGGGACATCATAGATAAGTGTTGGTCGACGGAAGTTCTGCCCGATGACTGGAAGGTGGCAGAAATTGTCCCATTATACAAGAGTAAAGGAAAGAGGTCAGAGTGTTCGAACCACCGAGGGATCTCTCTATTGTCAGTACCAGGCAAAGTGTTCGCTTCCGTTATTCTCAATCGATGCAAAGATTCAGTGGATCGCGTCTTAAGGGAAGAGCAGTGCGGCTTCAGAAAAAGCAGAGGATGCGCCGATCAACTCTTTGCCCTGCGTCAAATAATAGAGAAATCAATGGCGTTTCAGTTGGATATTAGCTTTTGTTTCATAGACTTTCGAGCGGCATTCGATTCTGTCGATCGTGAGCAGATGTACCAGATAATGAAACACTATGGTCTTCCGCAAAAAGTGATAAACATCATAAGAAACAGCTATGATGGATTCAAATGTCGAGTCAAAGCCGAAGGTGAGAAGGGACGCTTATTTGATGTCAGAACGGGCGTTAGGCAGGGTGATGTGTGGTCCCCAATCCTATTCGGCCTTGTCATCAACTACATTTTGGCTAACTCGGTGCATGGAGGATTAGACATTGGGAGATTGGTGGCTGACTTAGATTTTGCTGATGATGTTGCTCTCGTGGGGGTCTCAGACAGTGAGGTGCAAGAAAACCTACATCGAATCGAGGCCCTTGCGGAAGCCGCTGGTCTGAAGATTAATGTGGCCAAAACAAAGAATATGGGCGTAAAATGCGACAGCCCAAATGTTGTTGCAGTGCCTAGTATCCAACAGAACGTGGAGATACTCACTGGAACACACAAAAAGGCAAACTAGGACTCCTGGCAGAGACATCTAGCCAGTCACGACTAACCATCAGCACGGAGGTGCTGCTGGGAACGAAAAAGAAAGCGGGCTGGTTCGAAACACAAGATGGCCGGAAGCTAAGATTGAAAAGCTTAGCGATGGCTAAGCCAGCGTTGGTAGCTTCACAACAACAATCTGCGGTAGCAGATTCAGAGTCGCTAGAAATTGAGAGTCGGTCAGTGGTGGCTGACCAAGAGTCTTTAAGATGTCAGAATTGTCAGCGGCAATTCAGTACAGTTACCGGACGCAAAGTGCACCAAACAAGATTCTGCAAAGCCGGTTTGTCAAAGAATGTCGTCGACAAGTCAAAGTTCGAGCAACTAGAGGCGAGCCTTACCTGTGACAAAGTGTGAAAGAAAGTTCAAAACAGTCAATGGCCGAAAAGTTCACCAATCGAGATACTGTGGCAAACCTAAAGCAGTTGCCACACGCGTGTTTTCCTGCAAAGTACAAGATGTTCTCGGAAACGAGTTTGAAAACATAGAAGCGTTCAAGTATCTCGGATCATATGTCAGCCTCAAGCATGGAGACCTGCAGGAAGTCAATTGCAAACTTGCAGAAGGTAGACAACGGTTTGCTAACTTCCAAAACCTCTTGAAGAGCAAGCAGCTCAGCGTGCACCTCAAGTGCAATTTGTACAAAGCACTCGTTTTATCAGCCGTGCTGTACAGCTCAGAGACTTGGACTCTTTCGAAATTAATGGAGAAAAAACTTGAGAGTTTCCACTGTGGTTGTCTTCGGAGAATTCTACGTGTGTCATATCTGGAGAAAGCAACGAACGAAGAAATTATGTCAAGATCACGAATGCCCCAACTATCCACGATGATCATGCTCAAACGGATAAAATGGTACGGACACATAGGAAGATTAGCCCGCAGTGCCTTCGATTGGGACCCGCCCGATCAATACGTCCATGCTAGACGCGCTCCTGGGGGGCAACGGAAAACATGGATGAGTCAAATCGAAGGAGACTGTGTACGAAACAAAGTATCGTTCACCAGGTTGCAGGAGAAAGCAGCAACCGGGTCAAAGAATGCCTTCAAAAATTTCGTCGTACAGCACTTCACAGAATAACCAAACAAATAACTCTTCTTGTTTTGTTTGTATTTGTTGCCAACCGTGCCTTTATTTCATATTTGGAATTAAAGTGTTGAAACAGTAGTAGTAGTAGTAGTAGTAGTAGCAGTAGTAGTAGTAGTAGTAGTAGTAGTAGTAGTAGTAGTAGTAGTAGTAGTAGTAGTAGTAGTAGTAGTAGTAGTAGTAGTAGTAGTAGTAGTAGTAGTAGTAGTAGTAGTAGTAGTAGTAGTAGTAGTAGTAGTAGTAGTAGTAGTAGTAGTAGTAGTAGTAGTAGTAGTAGTAGTAGTAGTAGTAGTAGTAGTAGTAGTAGTAGAGTAGTAGTAGTAGTAGCAGTAGTAGTAGTAGTAGTAGTAGTAGTAGTAGTAGTAGTAGTAGTAGTAGTAGTAGTAGTAGTAGTAGTAGTAATAGTAGTAATAGTAGTAGTAGTAGTAGTAGTAGTAGTAGTAGTAGTAGTAGTAGTAGTAGTAGTAGTAGTAGTAGTAGTAGTAGTAGTAGTAGTAGTAGTAGTAGTAGTAGTAATAGTAGTAGTAGTAGTAGTAGTAGTAGTAGTAGTAGTAGTAGCAGCAGCAGCAGCAGCAGCAGTAGTAGTAGTAGTAGTAGTAGTAGTAGTAGTAGTAGTAGTAGTAGTAATAGTAGTAGTAGTAGTAGTAGTAGTAGTAGTAGTAGTAGTAGTAGTAGTAGTAGTAGTAGTAGTAGTAGTAGTAGTAGTAGTAGTATTAGTAGTAGTATGCACTTAATTTGCAGTATGCAATTAACTGTTTTAACTTATAATATATCCTTACAAAAATGCATGCTTTTTTCTTGTTTTTGTGGAAAGCCCAGGAAGTCTCAGTATTTTAGAAAACTTCTCAGCACTGATTTTACTATGGAATTACTCTGAACAGTCTGAATATTTTTTTCTCTTTTTTGTTGACATAATAACCCTCTTTTTTGATGTAAATATGCTTCTTCAGTACTGATTTTAGCAGTCGATATGGAAATAGACAGGTCCAGTACCAAAATACTCTGATTGGATAGCTCGTGTAGAGCTTTGTTGCGATAAATTTGTTCCATTGTCAAATTATCATCATTAATTGCGTGTTTACTACTACTTGCTTCTGCTTGGTCGTCTACCCTGTTAAAGCAATATTTTGGAAATTGCAATATTATGTACATCAAAACTGCTTGCTTCTAATCGTCGTTATTTCAGTATCTTCTTGGCCCAGCTTCCACATCATCCACTGAAATCAGTAACGGGAGAAAATTAAATAAAAACTCCCAAAGACCTAATTTTTCTCATTTATTTTGAAAAAAATCTTTAAACTCAAAGAAAAACAAAATCATTCATTTTTTGATTCAGTCGTAAAAGAAAGCAGACTTAGTTAGAGTTTGAACCAAAATTTTAAGCTCTGTAAACGAAATTAACGCAAGTTGTGCAAAATAGAGTATTTGAGATCCAACACAGACAAAAAAGAGAAAATTTATTTTTCTCACACATCACCTTTAGCAGAGCCATTTGATAAACATTTCTATATAATATTTAACAACGGCGCAACGGAACAACTGAAAAGACATCAATTTATGGCGTAAAAAGCAATGATGTTTGTTTTGGTGAGGTGTTAGAAAAATAAATTTTCTATTTTTTGTCTATGTTGGATCTCAAATACTCTATTTTGCACAAATTGCGTTAATTTGATTTACATAGCTTAAAATTTTGGTTCAAACTCTAACTAAGTCTGCTTTTTATTACGACTGAATCAAATAATGAATGATTTTGTTTTTCTTTGAGTTTAAAGCTTTTTTTCAAAATAAATGAGAAACATTAGTTCTTTTGGAGTTTTATTTAATTTTCTCCCGTTAATGATTTCAGTGGATGATGCGGAAGCTGGGCCATGAAGATACTAAAATAACGACGATTAGAAGCAAGCAGTTTTGATGTACATAATATTGCAATTTCCAAAATATTGCTTTAACAGGGTAGACGACCAAGCAGAAGCAAGTAGTAGTAAACACGCAATTAATGATGATAATTTGACAATGGAACAAATTTATCGTAACAAAGCTCTACACGAGCTGACCAATCAGAGTATTTTAGTACTGAACCTGTCTTTTTCAATATTGACTGGTAAAATCAGTACTGAAGAAGCATATTTACATCAAAAAAGAGAGTTATTATGTCAACAAAAAAGAGAAAAAAATATTCAGACTGTTCAGAGTAATTCCATAGTAAAATCAGTGCTGACTGTTCATAACTTTTCTCATTTATTTTGAAAAAAAAAGATTTAAACTAAAAGAAAAACAAAATCATTCATTATTTGATTCAGTCGTAATGGAAAAGAGACTTAGTTAGAGTTTGAACCAAAATTTTAAGCTCTGTAAATCAAATTAACGCAAGTTGTGCAAAATAGAGTATTTGAGATCCAACACAGACAAAAAAGAGAAAATTTATTTTTCTCACACATCACCTTTAGCAGAGCCATTTGATAAACATTTCTATATAATATTTAACAACGGCGCAACGGAACAACTGAAAAGACATCAATTTATGGCGTAAAAAGCAATGATGTTTGTTTTGGTGAGGTGTTAGAAAAATAAATTTTCTATTTTTTGTCTATGTTGGATCTCAAATACTCTATTTTGCACAAATTGCGTTAATTTGATTTACATAGCTTAAAATTTTGGTTCAAACTCTAACTAAGTCTGCTTTTTATTACGACTGAATCAAATAATGAATGATTTTGTTTTTCTTTGAGTTTAAAGCTTTTTTTTTCAAAATAAATGAGAAACATTAGTTCTTTTGGAGTTTTATTTAATTTTCTCCCGTTAATGATTTCAGTGGATGATGCGGAAGCTGGGCCATGAAGATACTAAAATAACGACGATTAGAAGCAAGCAACTTTTGATGTACATAATATTGCAATTTCTAAATTATTGCTTTAACAGAGTAGACGACCAAGCAGAAGCAAGTAGTAGTAAACACGCAATTAATTATGATAATTTGACAATGGAACAAATTTATCGTAACAAAGCTCTACACGAGCTGACCAATCAGAGTATTTTAGTACTGAACCTGTCTTTTTCAATATTGACTGGTAAAATTAGTACTGAAGAAGCATATTTACATCAAAAAAGAGAGTTATTATGTCAACAAAAAAGAGAAAAAAATATTCAGACTGTTCAGAGTAATTCCATAGTAAAATCAGTGCTGACTGTTCATAACTTTTCTCATTTATTTTGAAAAAAAAAGATTTAAACTAAAAGAAAAACAAAATCATTCATTATTTGATTCAGTCGTAATGGAAAAGAGACTTAGTTAGAGTTTGAACCAAAATTTTAAGCTCTGTAAATCAAATTAACGCAAGTTGTGCAAAATAGAGTATTTGAGATCCAACATAGACAAAAAATAGAAAATTTGTTTTTCTAACACCTCACCTTTAGCAGAGCCATATGATAGAATTTCTATATAATATTTAACAACGGCGCAACGGAACAGCTGAAAAGACATCAATTTATGGCGTAAAAAGCAAAGATGTTAGTTTTGCCTTTAAAAAAACACAATTAGCCTATTCTCTCCGAGTTTAATGCAGCTGACATTAAAACGCACTAGTGGTTTGAGAGCAATTTTTTCGCTCTTATATTTATATTTTTCCCAACAAAGCGTCTAAGATCTTTGGGCCAGTGGTTCCCCCAATTCTTCTTTCAAATTAATCTACATTGAATTACGTTTAGTTCCAATTGCTCACTTTGCTATCTTTCATTTCCTGGTCAGTTAGGGTTATGACTCCAAAAATTTCATCAACTTTTTTATCATGTTACAACTAAAGGTGGTTTAAACTCTCATTAAATAATTTTCGTCAAAAGTAGAATGTCGAAAGAGCAGCTTAAAGTTTTCAATGAAAATTATCGCCAAATGCTGGCGTACATCACTACTTTGCGTTTGTTAGTGCTTCAGTGAAGATTTTTACATAATTGGATTAGCTTGAGTGATTTTGTAGAGGCACTTTCCAACAGAAATTTTTGAGATTACAAACCTATACTTAGATTAATCTCTAATATTCACAGCTTCAATTTTATAGCTTAATGAAATGCGAGGTGTTTTTTGACTTCTTATAACCATTCCATGAGTTTTAAAGTTCATGCAAAATTTAGTCAAGATGGTCCATTTGGTTTACCATAGAATAAGATAAACGTTTTTGATTTCAACGAATCTTTAAAAACTTGAGATCACACTCTCATGCCTTCCCCTTCCTTTAAATATATTGTCACTTTTTATATCTTTTTCCGACAACATTTTAACTAATTCTAATGAGAAACGGAGAACAGATATGCGGTACAAAAAATCTATGACTTGAATGTAGTTTGGAGTTAAATTTCAACTGCCGTTACCAATTTTTGCACCGCATTTACATCAGAATTTTTTTTGCAAAGCTTTCTCTTGATTTCGCTGTGTTTATTGATGAAAAGTTATTTGATTATTTATCATGATAGCTTTTAATTATGATTCGCATTTTCATTCTCAGAGGGATTATCTGGCCTCAAGGATTGTTTTGATCAGAGAAGTCAAAAATAATGGTTTTGTTTACATACCCATAACAACAGAAAACTGTCAGAAGTAGTGATATAATGGGATCTTCAAGTTCAACAACGAATGAGGATTTCAAACTTGACGATGATGAGTTTGATTCTTGGCATCAATTTAAAAAAAGTGATTTATATAACGATATAAAGGAAATGCATAAAGGTTTATGGGACTTCTTCTTCGCCATGGAGGTATGTGATAATCAACCAGACATCAATTCTAATATAGCAAAATATATAGTTCTACAGACGCATTTCTACATTCAGCTAAAAATAGCAATTGTTAATTGAGGAAAGTTTTTTATTTGCTGCTAGTTGCATGATTTGGCATCATCAATAACAGTTTAGAAGTGGAAAAAATGGACCAAATGGCTAAATTAAGTGGCCATTGTCTTATCAATCGAGTTATACGCACTCGATTTTGCCGGGTATTTTCACGACCCATGTTTTAAGATTCGAGTTGTAAGTGTTTTTGGAAATGAGTGAAACTGGCCTAATCTTGTTCAAATTTGCTGAAAATTATACCCTTTTCCCAAGAATACGATATCTACTTACCAAAATGAAAGAAGCCTGACTGATTATTAATTTCAGAAATTTGCACTGTTCACAATAACAATCAAGTCCTTGTTTGGTCTCACATAAATACTCACAAAATTGGGGTAATAAAGATTTAGTCTAATTACGTGCTCAAAGTTTTGTTGCCACAAAACGCAAAAATTATTGAAATTTTTCTTTATGCTCACTGGCTACGTAATTTAGATTTGTCCTAATACTAAAATATCCCGAGACATTGTTTTTAAAGTTTGCTCGGCGTTTCTTTGGTCAATTTAACACCCGTAAAATTTCGTTACCATATTTGTCAGCAATACTACTTAAAAGTTTCAAGGTCATTTAAGCGGTCAGCAAATACTAATTATCTAAATTTTGAAAGATTGTGTGAGTTCAATTGTTCTTCCAGGTATTCAAAATTGAAACAAGGTGCTGCAGTGTATTTGATTAGCATGAAACGATAAATCTCTTAGATAAAACTTGAACAATGTCCTCTTCGTAATTTTCACCAAGAAATGATCCTGTTCAAGGTGGGAGCATTTAAGAAATATAAAACAATATTAGGCAGAAAACGTAGTGTTTGCTGTTTTACAAGTATGAATCTTACACAAATTATTTCGAAAAATGTATTTATATATATATATATATATATATATATATATATATATATATACATATACATATACATATATATATATATATATATATATATATATATATATATATATGTTTATATATATATATATATATATATATATATATATATATATAATCAATATTTGATATATGATCAATATATGATTGCGTTAACAACAACGACCAAATCAAGTCGATCAGATTTCAAACTTGCTCGTCTTTTTTCCATATTATTTACAGTTTTCGAAGAGCATTATAGTTGTCTGCTAAAATTATAGTCTGCTAGAATTCTAGTTCAAGAGTTTCATGCGTGGTTTGCTTCTTTCGTTGACACCTTTTTTAATCACAATTTTATCTTTCAGACCAGGAAATTTCGCGGGAAAAACAATAAGCTCCGATTTTTGACAGGTCTCAAATACGGATATTAGCACACAAATGCCCAACAATACCAAAAATGGTGTTTTGTAAGACAAAATAATACCTGATAAGAGGCAGACAAAATTGTAGTGCGATTTGGGGTAATGCAGATAAGACCAAGATTATTCGAGTTAGAAAACCTCGAGGTCATTCACTGTAAAATTTAGTTCGCTGAAATTACAAAAAGTGAAATTAATTTATTGCCCTTATTTTTTCAGTTAAAAATTGAACTTAGTTAACTGCCATTATTGTCCTTCCTCAAAATTCTCTTTTCCGAATTTGTTCGTCAGGCTTTAATAATTAATGGCTCTCCTGTGTCATGGACAACAAAATGGTCAAAGCGCGACTTTGGAATCCTCCAGTAAAGCACCATCCGGTGCTTCCCTCCGGCGGAACCTTATCGGGTGTCTAAGACAAGAACGATGAAACGAAAAAAGAGCTACAAATCTACCAAGGGAAAGAAGTCCCTCGCTGCAACACCACAACAGCAGCAACACGAACAACAACAGCAACATCAACACGAGCGAAACGAATAGCCCGATTGCGTCATGGACATCAAGATCGTCAAAGCGAGACTCTCGAAGGCTCCATTAAAGTTCCCTCCAGTGCCTCCCTCCGGTGGAACATTATCGGGTGTCTAAGAAAAAAAAGAAGAAGCGAACAAAGGGCACCAAATCTACCAAGGAAAAAAGTTGCTCGCTGCAACACCAAAGCAGCATCAACACGAACAACAACAGCAACAACACGAACAACAGCATCAACACGAACAACAACAGCAACAACAAGAGCATCAATCGCATTTTGACAGCAACTTGTTCGAAAATTGAGGGCTTGAGCGAAAAGTGCTAATGAAAAAAGGTACAAAATGAGCGTTCCAATGCTGAGTAAAAGTTAACTCTAATTCAGTTAAAATCATGTTCATGTGTGTGTGTTAGCTTAGTTTCATCAATTATGTTGAAGATTAAACTTCTCATTTTTTGGCCTAACACGAGTGACAACAAAACAACGCATTGTTCCACCACTCATGTTGGCCCATTTTGTTTCCCGTATAGCAATCTCAGTGGGCTTGCTCTATTCCAACGGTGTCAAAAACAAGTAAATTTTAACTCAAAGAGCTCGGGCTAGCATTCTCAAATCTGTTGTTGTAACCAATTTAAGATCATCTGGGCCATTAACAAAAGGACAGCGCCCATCAATTTGAAAAGTGGCGGTCAGGGCTTTCTTTCCGTAAAAAAACGAATCAGCTCTATTTTTCCGCCCTGGTTATGGTTTCCGATCAAAGTTGTGCTAAATGCAATGCACACGCAATTAAAATCGGTATCAATAGTGTCTACGGTTTTAGGGATAAAGGCTGTAGGATCAAACAAAAGAGCGTTCTTGAAGCAAATGTTTTCCAGTAAAGGCCTGTCGTTAATGAATATGCTTAGTTCGTTACAAATTCTATCAAGTAAAAGGCAAGTGGCATGAAATAAAGGGCAGGTAAAACGCCAATGAATGATCTAAGTGTTGCAATAGTCACAATTACGTACTACTTGCCGATTAATGGGCCGGTATCCTCGAGCATTGTAACATAGTTTAACAAACCATACGAGCTTAATTGCTTTAACAGGCTTCTAGTCCCGATGTATTTTTTGAATGATAAAATCTGCTCTCCCGGAATGCAACACTTTGAGAACAGTCTTTTTATTAATGAGAATTAATTTTGGTTTGTTGTGCCAAATGCATGAATGTTTAAAATGTTTTTTTTTCTGTCAATTAAGACTGACATCCTGTGGAATTGTTCCACAACGTTGAAATTGGAGAATAGGGCGATATAAATGCAGTAGGAATTAAAGAATAATGGGATCTTTTCCGTTTGTGCCCCTCAAGCTTAGTGGATGCAGACTACTTGCAACCCCTAGACGCACGTGCATATTTTTTAGAAAATGGTTAATTATTTAATGACAGGTGCTCTGTATTTGGGGGGAGCATATTGTACTGGGGGCCACAAACGGGAAAGATCCAAATAATGAATAAGCAATTTGGTAATTTACTGGTCTATGCATAATTTCATTGAGCAAACAAGAGATGGCGTGGCTCCTAAGTCCCTGACTAAGTTATCAGAGCACGAAATATTGATCCGTCACCCAATGGTACAGTTTCAGGGTCCCTAAACGCTCCTAGAACCAGGTATCCATAGTATCGCTACCCCCGCAAGTCCTCGAAACCCTACTTCTTCAAGTCGAGTCATCCTGAAATGTTAACTGGTGACGCCTGAGACAATTGCTACAATAAAAACAACGGGTTTTTTCCAGTACCCGAAAAAGTTTTGTTTCCTTTTAAAACAAACGGAAAAAAAGAGGATAAATAGATTTTTGTGCTTCTATGAAAGAAATCACATTTTTACAAGTGTCACAAACCCTTGTTCAATCGTGACAAATTCAGATATATTACCATTCAATCTCACAGTATTAACGCTGAAAATGTTATACAAGGAAAAAGCCGCACAAAGAGCTAATTTTCTTTTTCTTCTTTTTTATGACAACATGGAAAGGCTTAAAACTTGTTTAAAACTAAACCTTGCTCCATTCTAAGAGGAAGCAAAGGTACCCATAGGTTAAATCGGATGAGTATCCGTATATGAGAGAGAGTGAAAAGCAGCAAGCATATACTTGTATACAGATTTCTGAGCATGAAACGTGAACTGTGCCATATTTTGAAACAATCAAACCAAGTTAAACAAGCAACTCCGGTCAACCCGAACAAACATTCAAATAATATAAGTTTCATCTTGTGACTGACCTTCTACGCCCACAATTTCACTTATAGTTTAGCTCAGATTTTTCTAAAAGGGAGGACACGTTACATTTTGCCGATAAAAAAACTGATAAAGTTGAGTATCCTTAGGCACAAGAAAAAAGCTCAGAGAGAGATTTGCAAATCAGAAACGCAGTGTTTTGTCAGATAATTTAGTTCTAATTTGAGAGATGAAGATGAGACGTGCATTGAACTTGCTTTGGTAAGAAATATGTGGAAAAAAGTGCATAATCGACTTTTCTAATTAGGTTTAATAACTCTGACTTAGTGGTATCGGGATTTTGCTCCAACTGCTGTGATTTATATTTAAATTTAAGTTTTGAACAACAGGATAAAACTTGAATGCGTTCATTAATTCTCTGCTTCGTAATTACCTATTCTGGGATACTCCTTACCTTCAGTTCTTCGATTTATGAATTTGGCTGTTTCCATAGCTATTTTCCTATGAAATTTATTTTTCATTACCTGAAAAAGAGATCAATTATTGCGCGCATCCAACATGTTCTGTATTCAACTTTCAACGGGGACAACAGTCGATACAGACATGGTGAGAGATCAACGGGGACAACAGTCGATACTTAAATGTCAGACGAACTCACTTTTCCTCCAAGAACCGTTCAATTTTGATAGAATTTTTTTTCGATAGTCAGTCCCCAGCCAGAAGCCTTCTAACGATAAAAAAACAATATTCTACAGTGGTGCTCCTGGGTGCGCTTTCTGACAAATTAAAATAGATAAATGTTAACGAGATTATGTCCAAACCAAAGTGTTTACGACATGTTTTCTTAAAACTTGCATCAATACTCGTCATAAAAAGCGAAGAACGCATATCGGAATTGCCGAGTTTTAGACTGTCATATCAAGTTCGGAAAGCTTCGTTCAGCAAGTAACGATAGACTGCTGGTTCGTCACACAGTTATACATCAGTTAAGTCAAACCAAAAATCGGGCTGATAGATTGAGAGAAATACTCGGACTCCGACAAGATTGTCAATTAAAACAAGAATTCGATCCGCAAAACTTAGAAGAGCACTCGAATTTAAGTGATTACGCAATTTTTAGCTAATACGGCTTTGAAAGCGGAAGATACACAACGAATTGCCGAAGCAGCTATTTATGCCACGGACGGATTGAAAGGTCAAGGACTGTTTGGGCGATGTGCACGCAAACCCGATCTTTTTTCTAATCCGATATAAAAAACTTGGCTGGATTGGAAAAAAAACATTTTGTGTGCATATTTGAGTTGAATCATTGGGATGAAGAACAAGCAGTGGCTTGTGTCCAAACATGCCTCACAGGCAGGGCCTTGACGGATACACTGCGATGCCCAAACACGTTCGAGAACATGAAGATGGGCAGCCAGAGCCAACTATGAACAAATGTTCGAAAACTTGGACCCTCGATTCATGTCATTTCAAAAACAACGAACTGCTTGAACCGAAAAACCTGATTAATTTTGAAAAAGAGTGAATCCAGGAAATTTTCATGGAGAATACGGTCCATCAGGTAGGTAGTGATTTAAAAAATGAATGCTGCAACCCGAAATGATATGAACCGTTAACACTTCATCGATGGACTTCACAACGCTGAAATCCAAGAAATTTTACTTAGAAATGATCTCCAAAACTTCTCGGCTGCTTTAAGTAGAGCACTGAGCCTTGATGCCGTTGCGCGTAATTCTCGTATGCGACAGCGAAAAAGGTTAGCGTACCTAAGATCAGTTGTTGAAAACTCAGTTGAGACTCAAAGAGATACGCAGAGAAATGAGATGATTTTATCAAATGTTTTGACCACTGCAGAGAATTCTAATGATCCGTCGGGGTCTGTCAATGCTAAGTTTGATAAATTAGTGAACAGAGAAGCCGATTATTTGAAAAATATGTCAAATATGATGTGTGGCAATAAACGAAAGCAAGAAAACGATGGGAAACGTCTGTACAATCTTTATCCGTCTGACAGCCGTTACGGTCAGCAATTTATCAATTCAAGAACGAACAATACGGAATGGTGGAAGAGCTCGACAGAGTATCCTGGGTAGACGATTGGCAGTTGGGGGAAGGCAGTGTTTCCAATGTAGATAGGAATGTCCGTTTGTCCCGAGCGCTAAAACCAACAACAGACCAGTATTTTAAAAATTTGAGGCCAGGAGGGCCACAATTTTTCGTGAAGAAGGCTTTATCACGGCTGAATTCAAACTAAATAAACTAAAAGACAACAGTGATGGATACTTTGAAAAATTAAATAAGAACAACTAAATTTTGCGACGAAAAGGTCAAGCAACAGCACGTAGCAACAAACACAACCGCCACAGATGATGCGAGCAAGTCTGATTCAACGGATTTCATTGACAGTTCTGAAAATGTGTGGGTTGATGGCATAGTAAACGACTCAAAAACGGAAATTTTCATTGATACGGGGGCGTCAACAAATCTAAAGCAAGCAGAAAAACTCTTCAGCCCTGATAGTTTTACAGGAATTTTACCATACAAAGGCCACTTAGAGTCAGCCGACGGAAAGACCATAAATGTTATACGCACGCAATATTGGAATCACAATTGTGTTCTTTTTGCGAGGAAATATATGTCCTCGTGTTGCAAAACTTGCAGCCTCAGATGGTACTTGGCGTCAAGGAAATGAAACGCCATGGCTGTACAACTTTATATCAAATGAATTGTGGACAAGTACGGCGGTAGTTATGCGCATGGTTTCACTGAATGCAGTTGGCAGGCACTGTTACTGTAGCGAAGATGAAATTGATCCATCAATGCAAAATACAAAACTTGTCACTGGTCTTCAGAGCTTGAGACCGGTATCTTAGTGAAACTGAAGATGAAGAATGGACAGATACTGACAATGAGGTGTTGAATTGGTTTGCTCATACAGTCTATAAGAGCATCCCACTCTGAACCAGGAAATTGATCAAATTCTGAAATTATCTGCACCCGGAGTTTGGCGTTGCTCTTGATCGACTGAGGACACTAGTTCGAGACTATCGGGATGTACTTGCTTTGAAAAACAATGAAATTGGGTGTACCGACGTTGTTAGGCATCGAATTCATACCGCTGATACTGCGACCATTAAAAACCTTCTCGCCGTATTTCCCCGGCCAAGATACCTATCTTCCAAGAAGATCTGAAGAGCACGCTGGACAAGGAAGTCATTCAGTTTTCATCCAGTCCCTGCAGTGCTCCTATTGTTCTTTGGCAAAGGGCGGTTTTTGGAGATTCTTCATGGATTCTTGTGACCTTAACAATTTTACCAAAAAATCCCAATCCTATACCTAAAAATAGATCAGATTTTCGATACTTTGAGAGGAGCGAAATTTTTCTTTTCTCTCGCTTTATCATGCGGCTACAGGCAGTTACCGGTCGCACCAGTGGATAGGCTGAAAACAGCTTTCGTCACACCTGAAAGTGGGCTGTATGAATAATATAAGAGGTATTTGGTCTTTAAGTTGCCCCGGGAACATTTCAGAGGCTTCTGATCAATCTTTTTAAAATCACCTCTGAAGTGGGTCCATTTTTTCTTGTAAATGTTTTGGCGTACGAGTTGAACGAGGACGAACATTAAAGTTATATTCAAAATGTTGCGGGCAGCAAACTTGAAACTGAAGCACAAAAAGTGCAAACTTCTTCGGTAACAAGTTGTATACCTCAGTAATGTTATCGGTACAGATGGGGCTCAATCGGACCCGTTTGCTGTTTTCCAGAATGGCCAGAATCAAAAACAGTTAATAAATGCGATTATTCGTTGGTTTTTGTAATTACTATCGGCACTTTGTGAAAAATTTTGCAGAAATCGCTCGTCCTTCGTCCTTTACTTGAACTAACTGAGAAAAACGCTCGATTTGAGTGGACTCCATTCTGTAAAAGGGCATTCGATCGACTTCGTTTTGAATTAGCTATAACGCTTGTCCTACAGTTCCCTTTGTATCACTGCCCCTTCATCATTGACACAGATGCGAGTATTGTCAGTCTGGGAGCAGTACTTTCAAATTTCATAGATGGCCTGGAACAGCTTATATTATTTGCAAGTTGGAGTCTGAGTAAGAACTCCACAACAGAGAGGGAAGTGCTGGTGGTAGTGTAAGCTCTGAAGTGGTTCAAACATTATTTACGTACATATCACGCCGGATTTAAATGGTTATTCAGGCACAATGCAGACCAGATGACTTTCAGATTACTCCAGCATTTGCAACAGTTCAATTAGGAAATTGCTTAACGCGCGGGAAATAAACATGCCAATGCGGATAGTTTATCACGGATGACGGAAGAAGAGCCTGAATGGCCTGAACGGAGCCCGGCGAAAAAACACGTAACGGGGCTGTTTCCCGAATTTCAAGAACTCGAGATAGCTCTACAAAATTACGTAACCCTTGTGCTATGGTTGTCGCTATTACAGAATACATAAAAATAAAGAAGAGGAGATAGCTAAAACATGGACTGGCATGGAGTTTGACATAGAACGACTGCAGCCGGAGGACGAGGCAATCAGCCATATCTTGTACTAGGAACCGACAGAATCAGAACGTAGCTGTTTGTATCTTGGCCCTAATTTATTTGCAAAAAAAAACAGGCAGTTCAGCATGTACCTGAAGTAGTAGTAGTAAACTTCACAAATCCCCTGCGAGCAGAGGCCATTTCAAAGCAGTAAAAAATTAATAAGAATCAGGCAGAAGTTTTGGTGACCCTTCATGTGGCGTGACATTGAGAGGAAACTTTCTTGGTGTCTTCCATGTGCAGCTCGGAGCACAATAGGCAGGCAACGTACAGCGGAATTGAGTCTCTTCAAAGTGCCTATTTGCAATCACACGGTTGCTGCTGATATATTTGGACCAGTTACAATAGCTGCAATGTCAAGAGCGATGTATTTTCTTGTTTTGATGGGCTTGTTTACTAAATATGCAATAAGTGTTCAACTTGCTACTACCGAAGCCAAAGATATGGCGAAGAAATTGTGGAAGTTTGGGTCCTTCAATATGGCGTGACAGATGTAATTTACACGAACCAAGGAAAAAAAACTTTGGAAGTGACTGGATTAAAGAACTAAGTAAGCTGCTTAAAATGGACAAAACGAGAATTTCGCGGTATCATACTCAGGGAAATGGTCAATTGAAAAGACATAACTGTGTAAATACTGTGTTAATAACCGTGAAAATCCTTCAGGATTGGGATACAATGCTGCCTTTTGTCAATTTTGTCTGAGATACAACTATCCACAAGACAACAGGTTCCACTCTCTTTAGTCTTGTCTATGGACAACAGTTCCAATATCCTAATAAGCAGTTCTACCTAAAGGCCCACGATCAAGAAAAGTCCCATAATGAGTTCGTTGATGGGCTCGATATGCAATTTAGGTAGGCCCATCTCATGTGCGGAACTTTGAGGAGTCAATCAAAGCCGACAGAATAAATAATTTCAAAAAAAAGTTCATGAAAATCCATACGAAGCTAAAACAAAAAAATTCAATCTGCCGTGGGAGGGACCGTACATTGCTCTTGAAAGAACGCCGGAAACTATTACAAAATTGGTAAACACTGAAAGCGTGATAAGTGGCGTATCCTCCACTACAATCTCCTCAAACAATTCGTGGAATAGAACCACAAACAAGCGAACGTAGAGCGACAACTTTCGGTTCGACGAGTTTTTATGATGACCCAATGGAAGCTGATTAGTGGGAGCAAATGGAACCCAACCTAATTCCCCGGCCGCCTGTTTTGATTCCAAGAAATCGGAAGTCCTGTAGCCTGCAATGGATTGGGGAAAAGAAATAACCAGCAACCTATACCCTAACAACCTGTTGTCCTATTGAGCGATAAGGCTGCCCTGGATACCAGTAATCGTGGAAATGGTCCGGAACAACAAAAGCGTTGGGTTCAAAGGCGGTTGGATCCCCCAACGATGTGGAAAGTAGATCTCCAGAGGATGCGCAGTTTGAACAAGCAAGACGACCAATTAGCCAGAACTCAGTCGAAGAACCCGTTGAGCTACTCTGCTCGAAGAGGATCCGAGCAACAGTCATACTACTGGAGATTGACGAAAAAACACGTTTTTTCGTTTACATTATTTTGCTACCCGGATCCTTCATCCTTCTTGTTTTCGAACCTCAGTTATTTAAAAAAATGAATTAAACTCATTGATTCCCCGTTAACGGAAATTATAGGCTTCTGGTGAGACTTGAATAACTTAAAATATTTTTTCATCCTTTTAGAGCCAACGCAACCATGACAGGAACAACAGACAGATCCTTGACTGTTCCTATTTCTCAAGCTTTGATGTGCTATGTTTTTAACTACAAACCTTACAGCTGATGCGGTCTTCACAACGGAAACCGCTGCTATCATTGCAAGTGCGCTGGAATCAACTTGGGTCTCTGTGCCATTAACAGTCCTCCATGCCCTCAACTTAGCTTCTCTGGACATTGCTTTCCAGAAATTCCAAGACGAATTTGCAATGCGTTGGAAGAAGCACCATGCACGGTTTTGCAAAAAAAACTTTTACAATTGAAGTGCTGATGAAGATGATATTCCTTGCACTGAAGGGATTGGAAATTGAAATGCTGGAAATTGATATTATTCTTACCAGAATGAGGGAAAGGGCTGCAACATACTTGAGCGGAACAGAAGCAGGCTTACCGATATCGCAGTGATTTGGCAAACCCCTACTAGGTGGAATAGCTGCAGCTATTGTTCTTGCGCCAGTCCTAAAATTTGGTTTTTGTCTTTACCTCTCTTTCTTCGGACTCTGCGGGGTTGCAGACCTGGATAGGCTTAAAAAATATACCGAAATTACAGACGCAGCGGTGCTAAAGATCACTTTTAAATCAGGGGAGCGAATCCACTTGCTGGGCCACTCATCGAATAAAACACAAATGCAGTTGAAGATGATCAGCCATAATTCAAACGACAGAATCCAATCATCAATGTTTTGGTAGAGCTTACCAATGACACCGACATTGGAGTTACCCAATTTGAATTGGGATCAATAGTATCTACGGTGTTTTTGGGCAGAGACTGTAGGATCTAACGAAAGGGCGTTCTTGAAGCGATTGTTTTCCAGTAACGGCCTTTCCTTAATAACTATGTTTATTTCATTACAAATTCAATAAAGTATAAGGCGATTAGCATGAATCAAAGGGCGGTAAAACGACAATGAATGATCTAATCGTTGCAATATTCACAATTTCGTACTACTTCCCGAATGGTGGCCTGGAATCCCTGAGCTTTGTGTCATAGTTTAGCAAGCCGTTCGAGCTTAATTGATTTAATATGCTTGTAGTCTTGATGTAATTTTTGAATGATAACGTCTGCATTCCTGGAATGCAACGCTTTGCGTCCTTTTATTAACAATAATTAGTTTTGGTTTGTTGTACCAACTGCATAATTGTTTAAAAGGGTGTTTTTTCTGTCGATTAAGAGACTGACATCTTGTGAAATTGTTCCACGACGATGAAATTGGAGAACAGGTTGATATGAATTGAAATCCATTGGAATTTTAAATTAGTAGGTGAATGAAATCAGACAGGAATTAAGGTATAATGAATAGTTAATTTCTCAAGCTTAGATGTGCTCTCATTTTAACTACAAACTATGCAGCTGGCGCAGACTTCACAACGGAAATCTCTGCAATCATTGCAAGAGCGCTGGAATCACATTGGGTGTCTGTTCCATTACCAGTCCTCCCTGCCCTCAACTTAACTTCTCTGGACATTGCTTTCGGGGAATTCCAAGACGAAATCGGAATGCAATGGAGGAAGCACCATTCACGGTTTTCCAAAAACACTTTTACAATTGAAGTGCTGATGAAGATGATATACCTTGCACTGAAGGGAATGGAAAATGAAAAGCTGGAAATTGATATTTTTCTTACCGGAATTAGGGAAAGGGCTGCAACATACTTGATACGAACAGAAGCAGGCTTATCGGGATCGCAGCGATTTGTCAAACCTTTACTAGGGGGAAAAGCTGCTGCTGTTGTTCTTTCTTCAGTCCTAAAAGCTGGATTTTGTCTTAAATTCTCTTTCTTCGGACTGTGCAGCGTTGCAGACCTGGATAGACTTAAAAAAATAGACAGAATTTTTTGATGGAGCGGTGCGAACAATCACTTTTGAATCAGGGGAGCAAATCCACTTGCTGGGGCACTCATTGAATAAAACGCAAATGCAGTTGAAGATGATCAGTCATAATTTAAACGACAAAATCCAATCAGCAATGTTTTTGGAGAGCTTATCAATGACACAGACAGTGGAGTAACGCAATTTAAATCGGGATCAATAGTATCTACGGTTTTAGGGACAAAGGCTGTACGATCTAACGAAAGAGAGTTCTTGAAGAGATTGTTTTCCTGTGACGGCCTTTCCTTATTAACTATGTTTAATTCATTACAAATTCAATCACATATAAGGCGATTAGCATGAATCAAAGGGCAGTAAAACGCCAGTGAATGATCTAATCGTTGCAGTAATCACAGTTTCGTACTACTTCCCGAATGGTGGCCTGGAATCCCTGAGCTTGTGTCATAGTTTAGCAAGCCGTTCGAGCTTAATTGCTTTGATATTCTTGTAGTCCCGATGTAATTTTTGAAGGATAATATCTGCATTCCTGGAATGCGACACTCTGATTATTTTTTATTAATAATAATTTGTTTTGGTTTGTTGTACCAACTGCATAAATGTTTAAAATGGTGTTTTTTCTGTCGGTTAAGTTTGGCATCTTGTGAAATTGTTCCACAACAATGAAATTGGAGAATAGATTGATTTGAATGGAAATCCATTGGAGTTTTAAGTTAGTAGGTGAATGAAATCTAGTAGGAATTAAGCTATAATGAATAGGTAATTTCTCAATCTTAGATGTGCTGTCTTTTTAACTACAAACCATGCAGCTGGGGCAATCTTCAAAACGGAAACCTCTGCAATCATTGCAAGTGCGCTGGAATCAACTCGGGTGTCTCTGCCCTTACCAGTCCTCCATGCCCTCAACTTAACTTCTCTGGACATAGCTTTCCGGGAATTCCAAGACGAAATCGGAATGCAATGGAGGAAGCACCATTCACGGTTTTCCAAAAACACTTTTACGATTGAAGTGCTGATGAAGATGATATACCTTGCACTGAAGGGTTTGGAAAATGAAAAGCTGGAAATTGATATTTTTCTTACCGGAATGATGGAAAGGGCTGCAACATACTTGAGCAGAACAGAAGCTGGCTTATCGATTTTAAATCGCGATCAATATTATCTACGGTTTTAGGGACAAAGACTTTAGGATCTAGCGAAAGGGCTTTCTTGAAGTGATTGTTTTCCAGTAACGGCCTTTCCTTAATAACTATGTTTAATTCATTACAAATTTAATGAAGTACCAGGCGAATAGCTTGAATCAAAGGACAGTAAAACGGTAAGGAATGTTCTAATCGTTGCAATAATCTCAGTTAAGTACTACTTCCCGATTGATGGGCCGTTATCCTTGATCATTGTAACTTAGTTTAACAAGCCGTTCGAGCTTATTTTTTTTAATATGCTCTCAGTTTAGATGTAATTTTTGAATTATAATGTCTGCATTCCTAGAATGCAACACTTTGAGTCTTCTAATTAATAATAATTAGTTTTGGTTTGTTGTACCAACTGCATGAATGCTTAAAATGGTGTTTTTTCTGTCGATTAAGACTGACATCTTGTGGAATGGTTCAGCGACAATGAAATTGGAGAACAGGTTGATAAAAACGGAAATCCATTGGTGTTTTAAGTTGGTAGGTGAATGAAATCTAGTAGGAGTTAAAGTATAATGAAAAGGTAATTTTGTATTTTACTGCTGTTTGCATAAATTCATTGAGAAAACAAGAAATTGCATGGCTCATTGTTCCTTGACGTAGTTATCAGAGCATGAAATATCGATCTGTCACTTTCTGGTTTAGCTTCAGGGTCTCTAAACACTCCAAAACCAAGTATCCATAAATTCGCTAGCCCCGCAAGTCCTCGAAACCCTACTTCTTCCATCGAGTCATCCTGAAATGTCAACTGGTGGCGCCTGAAACAATTGCTTACGCAATGATAAAAACAACGGGCTTTTTCCGGTACCCGAAACCCTGTTTTTTCTTTTAAAGCGATTGAAGAAAAATAGGATTAAAAAAATAGGACAATTTTACCAGTGTCACCAAATCCTTAACCAATCGTGAAGAATGCAGATAAATTACCTTTTAATCTTTCAGTATTAACGCTGAAAGGTTTTACAAGGAAAAATGGGCACAAAGAGCTATTTTTCTTTTTTTTCAATTTTATGAAAACATGGAAAGGCTGAAAAATTTTTAAAACAAAACCTTTCTCCATCCTAAGAGGAAGCAAAGGTACCCATTGGTTAAATCAGATGAGTATCCGTAAATGGAGAGAGTATAAACCAGCAAGCATAGACTTGTATACAAATTCAAGTTAGATAAGTTTCATCTTAAGACTGACCTTCTACGCCCATAATTTCACTTATAGATTAGGTCTAATAGGAAATGTTCTAATAGGAACAACACGTTACGCTTTGTCATTCAAAAAACTGATCAGAAAAACGCCGAGAGGAGATTTGCGGATCGGAAAAGCAGTTGTTTGCTAAATAATTTAGTTGTAGTTTAAGCAATGAAGTTGACTTGCTTAGGTAAGAATTGTGCTGAAAAAATTGCATAATTGGCTTTTCTGATTATATTAAATTACTCTGATTTAGTGGTATCGGGACTCCTCCAACTGTTGTAAGTTTTATCTAATTTTTATTTTTGAATAACAGGATAACATTTGGTTTTGTTCAATAATTCTCTGCATCGTAATTACTTTTTCTGGGATAATCCTTGGCTTCAATTATTTGATTTAAAGAACCGATTTATAATCGGTTGTTTTACTAACTATTTTTCAGGGAAATACTAATTTCATTTCCTCGAAAAGAAATTAGTTATTGCGCGCATCAATTTTCTTTGTATAGAGCTCTGAGATAGCTACGGGGACAACGGTCTATACTTAATTGTCAGATGAACTCTCTTTCCTTCAAAGACTTTTTTGATAGAAACACTTCAATTTTGATACAAAATTGGGCGGTAGCCATTCCCCAATTAGAAACCTACTAGCGATGAAACTATAAAACCCTACATTAATTTTCATTGTCTGACAATAAAGAACACATGTGTCGTCGGTCAAAAGAATCAACTCTCCTTTGGTCTGAATTCTTAGAAAATCGTTTAGATGCAATGCAGAAGTTCCAGGCCTGAAAATGATGAACTGATGTACACAATTTTCACCTAATGTGTTTGAAAAAATGTGCATTCCTGTTGTATTCTGTTTTCGGTTTGTCAGGATCGATTTCTTTCTTAGATTGGTATCGTATGCTATTGGAAGGATGAGAAAAAAGCTAGAGTATCTTCAATTTTTTTCTAAAATTCCGGAAATCCAACTCTTCCCATAATATAGATCAGAATAAGTTTAATGTTCTGAGAAAAAGATTTGAACAAGCATTATTTTGTATTCAATATCTGGTTTTCATAAAGATAAAATCTGAAAAAGCAAAAAAAAATAATTATTTTGTGCTGTTTCAGATCTTATCCTTATGAAAATCGGAATTTTGTTTTTATGTCAACGAAAGCCGACAATTCTTACGTATTCGAACCGACATTTTCTACGTTTAAATAAGTTCAAAAATGATCAAAACCATCAAAGTTTTTTAGATCAAAACAATAAAAAAAAATTAGGGCGTTTGATCAAAAAAAACAATCAGAAAACTTCGTCGGATTCATACATAAGAAATCGTCGGCTTTTCTCGATTTTACTTCGTCAAAAGATCTGAAAAAGAAGAAAAAATTATTTTGTGCTTTTTCAGATCTTATCTTTTTGAAAATCGGAATTTCGTTTTTATATCAACGAAAGCCGACATTTCTTACGTATTCAAACCGACATTTTCTACGTTTAAATAAGATCAAAAGTGATCAAAACCATCAAAGATTTACAGATCAAAACAATAAAAAAAAGTAAGGCGTTTGATCGGCTTTGACGAAGTAAAATCGACGAAAACCGACGATTTCTTATGTATGAATCCGACGAAATTCTCAACACGGGAAGCGTGTACTTCTGAATTTTGTTTAAATTTTTGTTTAAAAGGAAGGTATTTTAAAGACAAAACTGATTCTAAAAAATGTTAATTGTCTTTTCCTTTATACTTAATCTCATTTTGTTGCGACATTCTTGTCAGAAAAAAAAGAATAAATAAATAACTAAGAATAAATGGCTTCGAACTAACATCTTTCTATGCTTCATAGCAAAACACGCCTTTATTTTTTGAGACCATTGTTTGAATTTTGATTAAACATATGGAGTTTTGGGAGAACTCATCAAGCTAAAAAAAAAGAGTGGCATTTCAATTTTTAATAATTTATTTTGTGCTTCTTTGAAAAAAACAACACTTTTAACAATGTCACCTAAACCTGAAAAAAGGGACATAAAGCGCTAAGTTTCTTTTTTTACTTTTATGGCCATAAGGAAATTTGTGTAAAAGTAGACATTGATGGATCTTAAGGTTGAAGCAAATGTACCCATATGTTAAATGGGATGCGTATCTGTAACTGGGAGAGAGTAAAAACCAGCAAGCGATATAGACTGCTGAGCATGAAACGTTTTTTGAATCCATAAAACCAAGTTAAACACGCAAATCGAGCAAATATTCACATAATGTGAATTGAATCTTTTGATTGGCCCTCTACGGCCACTATTACACTTATAATTAGGTCAAAGATCTCTAAAAGGAACAACACGTTACGTTTAGCTGATAAATAACTGACAAGGTTGAGTACCCTTAGGCACAATAAAAACTCTCAGAAAGAGATTTGCGAACCGGAAAAGCAGTGGTTCGTTAAATAATTCATTGATAGTTTGAGAGATGAAGTTGAAACGTGGATTGAACTTGCTTAGGTATGAAGTGTGTTGAAAAAATTTCTTAATCGACCTTTCTGATAAAGTTAATTTACTCTGACTTAATTGTATCGGGATTGCTCCAACTGCTGTAATTTATATCTAATTTTTACTTTTGAATAACAGGATAAAATTTGATTGTGTTCAATAAGTCCATGCTTCGCAAATACTTATTCGGGGATAATCCATAGGTTCAATTCTTTGATTTAAAGAACCGATATATACTTGATTATTTCAATAGCTATATTTCGGTGAAATAATACTTTCATTTCCGGGAAAAAAGTTAATTATTACGCGCATCAAACATTTCTTGTGTACAGATTTAAGAGAGGAACAGCGACATCAACCAATACCTAATTCTCAGACAAACTCAATTTTCTTCAAAGAACCTTTCAATTTCGATAGAGTATAGGGCTGTAGCCAGTCCCCAGCTAGAGGCCTTCTAACGAAAAAATTACAAAATTCTACATTAACTCTTGTTGTCTGAAAAGAAAGAACACATGTGTCGTCGGTCAAAAGAATCAACTCTACTTTGGTCTCATTTCTTAGAAAAACATTTACATAGAAAGCAAAAGTTGCAGACCTGGAAATGATGCACTGATGTACACAATGGTAACGTAATGTAGTTTAGGAAAATGTAGATTCCTGTTTTGTTCCTGTTTTCGGTCTGTCAGGATCGATTTCTTTCAAAGATTGGTATCATATGCTATTGGATTGATGAGAAAAAAGCTAGAGTATCCTTAATTTTGTTCTAAAATGCCGCAAATCCATCTCTTCCCATAATATAGGTCAGAATAAAATTAATGTTCGGAGAAAAAGGTTTGAACAAGCATTATTTTGTATTCAAGTTCTGATTTTCATAAAGATAACATCTGAAAAAGCATAAAATATTATTTTGTACTTTTTCAGATCTTATCTTTATGAATATTGGAATTTCCTTTTTTTAAACGACAAAAACCGACAATTCTTCGTATTCAAACCGACTAAAAACGACGCTTTTTACGTTTAAGTACCGACGAAACCCGATAAAAAACGATCAAAAAAAGTAAGGCGTTTGATCGGTTTCCACGAAGTAAAATCGACGAAAACCGACAATTATTTATGTTTGAATCCGACGAAATTCTCAACACGAGAAGCGTGTATTTCTGAATTTTGTTTAAATTTTTGTTTAAAAGGCAGGTATTTTAAAGACAAAACCGATTCTAAAAAATGTTAATCGTCTTTTCCTTTATACTTAATCTCATTTCGTCGCGACATACGTTCCAGAACAAAAAAATATATAACTAAGAACAAACTGCTGCGAACTAATATCTTTCTGTGCTTCACAGCAAAAACACGTAGATATTTTATGAGATCATTATGTGAAACTTGATTAAAAATATGGAGTTTTGGGAGAGCTCATTAATTTAAGTAGAAAGAATGGAATTTTCCCGGGTGGAGGTGTCACCGACATTCAACGCAACATTATGCAAGATAAGCGGTGAATGCGGAAAATTGTGTAAGATAAGTTTGGAATGCGGTAAAATTAGATAAATCAATTGGTGAGTGCGGCGAAAAAAAACTTTATCGCCTGGTACCGGTGAAATTACATAAATTGACCGCTTTGTAAAAAAGTCTCCAAAATTATCTGAGATATAACTCGAATAAATTCGCATAAATTCACCGCTTAGCTTAGTGGTGAAATTACATGAAGTTAAATAATTCGCCTAAATTCACAGCCTAACTTAGTGGTGAAATTTATTTAATTCACCGCTTAAAAAACGCTTCGATTTGTCCAACGGAGTTAAGATACATTTGTTAAAAGACGCACGGAAAATTTGTTCAACGGAGTTAAGATACATTTGTTAAAAGACGCACGGAAAATTTACCCACGAATACTCATACATCTTTTTGAAACTTTTTTAAGCGGTGAAATTTTGTAATTTCAACACTAGAGTAAGCGGTGAACATACAAAAAATCACCACATTTCACCGTTAAAATTTGTAGTTTCACCGCTAATCTTACAAAAGTTCAACGCGAATGTTTTACAAAAAGTAGAGTGAATTTGATTTAAATTCAAAACAAATATGCCGGATTCCAGCAAGAAGTGGCGCAGTGGAAGAAAAAGTGACTGACATGCAGCAGGTGAGCTGCTCGAATCCGTGCAAGGACGGTAACTTGTAGTAAGCGGTGAAATTTGGTGAATTTTTGTGAGTTCACGGCTTTCTCCAGCGGTGAATTTACAAAATTTTACTGCATTCACCGCATTTCAACGCAAAATTATAATCAAAATTTCCGGTGAAAAAAAAACAACTTTTTAACGCTGATCTTACATACTTTTCCTATTCTTTCTCGACCTGGGTCAATTTTTTTAAAAAAAATCAAAATAAAGGTGTTATCTCTTTCCTTACTGTTTGTATTTGAAATGTAAAAACCATTTTTTTCCAGCCGTTAGCAAGAAATGATGCTATCAAAGGTATTATTTTGGCTTGGTTAAGTTTCCTTTTATGTGCGGCTTGAAAAAAGCCGATGGTAAAAATACCGGATTATAAAATATCGCAAAGTTTTGCAATTTTGTTTTAGTTTACATTCCCGGATCTTGCTCACAGTGATTTTCAGCGGCGCTGTTCCATTGACTCTCAATTGTAACCATTAGTGTACCAAACAAATAGCAGTATAAATACTTTTGACAGTCTGTCCAGACGGCATTAGGAAACATGCCAGAATGCTCCCTTTTCTTTGCAGCCTCATTTACATTCTTGGTCAATCCTTCACAGAATGTTTCACATTTCTCTAACAGCAAATTTTGAAAAATTCGAATAACTGATCTCATGCATAAAATTTTTATAATGGCGATACCCTCAAAAGCTATTCTAGCTCCAACTATACCATATATTGGTGCATTTACATCTTTGGGGCCGAGTTGGAGATGGAGTCGGAGGCGGAGGTTGGTGGCGGAGGTCGGTGGACGTCGGTGACGGAGGTGGGTGGCGGAGGTTGGAGGCGGAGGTAGAAGACGGGTGGAGGCCGATGAGCGATTCAGAATGAGTTGTGGTTTAGTAGTAGAAATAGTAGTATTACAGGCTTCGGGCTTCGCCCGAGGGGTGTCAACCCCAGTGTTTATCAGTCTCTTTCACTCTTTTCTTTTTCCAGTGTCTGAATAGTAGACTCAATGGTCTTCATATATTGTCTTTTTCAGATTTGATTGAAAGTTGCTTCTGCCCCCTTTGTTGCTGAGTGATTGAGTGCGCGGATTACAACTTCCGGAGAACGACAGCCGGAGGAAGAGATTATAGGAAAAGGAAATGATAAGTGAAATTGAATGTATCACATTTCAACAAACTGAACTTAAACTGAACTTCAGCCAAAAATTGAACTTGAACTAAATTAGGTACATCATTTATTAATTAAATACATCATTTTAAATTAACTCGTGGCATTTATTGAGCATGTAAGCTACATTTCAACTTTCAAATTAGCTTGTAAATATCACGCATTTTATGAAAGAGAGAGAGAAAGATAATTGCGGCATGTAAACAAACTGCTCAGATAGAGGACATGCGGTAATTACAGCTGCTCGGGTTGAAAGCATGCGGTATTTTGCTATGCTAAGGTAAAAGGCAGAAAATAAGTGCAAACTGCTCAGAGGAATGAGTCGTTTTGAGATTTACAGCCAGACTTTAAATTGAAAAATATGACTTGAACAAATTTATGCTCAGCGCAAAAATCCAGCATGCTATTTTCATGGTTCAGCTCTGAAATGCTATGACAGATAGCTCCGCGTTTGTCTTCGACCAAAAACAGTTCAACTGGAGTTCATCAAATAAATGATAAAGCATTGATAAAGACACTGACTTTGGCTGCCACTAGAGCTAAAGCAAATTTGTATAATCGGACAGAATTATAAGCAAACCGTAAAAAAATCCAAAATTTTCAAAAATGGACTAAAAGCTGTAACAATAAGATAAAATTATATTCGACAAAAAATCTTGGCTGATGAATTACTTCAATTTAAGCAACCTTGGGACAGCTTTGGGAAAATACTTAGGGCACTGCTATGGGTTCAGGAAATTATAACCCAAACAATCGGATCCTTGAGAAGGGTCTGAGCTCATAACAATATTTAATTAGTGAAAACATAATTTAACAAGGTCAATTAAACGTCCCGTTCATTTAGTGACATCCCGGGTTGAATTTTTCCGCCCAATATGATGTAAGAGTGGGGCTGCAATGGGAGGATTTTTTAGGAAAATGCAGCTCAAAACTCTTACGTCTTTTTGGGCTGCATTGGGCTTCCAAGGGGGGTAAAATGGTTTAAGAGTGAGGGGGTAAAAGACAAATTAACCCCCCACTCTTACATCTTTTTTGGTCTGCCAAGGGGGGTAAAACGATGTAAGAGTTGGGGGGTAATTTGTCTTTTACCCCCTCACTCTTACACCATTTTACCCCCCTTGGCAGACCGAAAAAGATGTAAGACTGGGGGGTTAATTTGTCTTTTACCCCGTCACTCTTACACCATTTTACCCCCCTTGGAAGCCCAATGCAACCCAAAAAAACGTAAGTGTTTTGAGCTGCATTTTCCTAAAAAATCCTCCCATTGCAGCCCCACTCTTACGTCATTTTACCCCCATTGGCAGCCCAACTCTTACATCATTTACCCCCCCCCCCCCTGTCAGCCCAACTCATACATCATTTAACCCCCTCAATCTTTTAGCCCCCATACCTGAAGACTGCCAGTCTTGAACCCACAACCTCTGTACCCTCAGCTGCGTCGCCTTATCCTCCAGACCATCGATGCTTGTCCAACTCTTGATGGTCTAAATATATAAATAATAATTGTTAGAATTGCCCCATCACAACAAATTACCCCCTCACTCTTACATCGTTTTACCCCTCTTGGCAGCCCAACTCTTACATCATTTTACCCCCTCTGAACAAATTACCCCCTCACTCTTACACCATTTTACCCCCCTTGGCAGCCCAACTCTTACATCATTTTACCCCCTCTGAACAAATTAACCCCTCACTCTTACACCATTTTACCGCCCTTGGCAGCCCAAATCTTACCTCATTTTACCCTCTCTGGACAAATTACCCCCTCACTCTTACACAATTTTACCCCACTTGGCAGCCCAATTCTTACATCATTTTACCCCCTCTGGACAAATTACCCCATCACTCTTACACAATTTTGCCCCCCTTGGCAGCCCAATTCTTACATCATTTTACCCCCTCTGAACAAATTATCCCCTCACTCTTACACCATTTTACCACCCTTGGCAGCCCAACTCTTACATCATTTTATCCCCTCTGAACAAATTACCCCCTCACACTTACACCATTTTAATCCCTTGGCAGCCCAACTCTTACATCACTTTACCCCCTCTGAAGAAATTACCCCCTCACTCTTACACCATTTTGCCCCCCCTTGGCAGCCCAACTCTTACCTCATTTTCACCCCTCCTCCCATTGCAGCCCATTGCAGCCCACTCCTACATGGCGATTTCAGTCAGGGGGGTAATTCCTTAAAAGTCCTCCCATTGCAGCCCATTGCAGCCCACTCTTACATGACAATTTCAGTCATGGGGGGTAATTCCTGAAAAGTCCTCCCATTGAAGCCCATTGCAGCCCACTCTTACATGACAATTTCAGTCATGGGGGTAATTCCTGAAAACTCCTCCCATTGCAGCCCATTGCAGCCCACTCTTACATGGCAATTTCAGTGAGGGGGGGGGTAATTCCTGAAAAGTCCTCCCGCTGCAGCCCATTGCAGCCCACTCTTACATGGCAATTTCAGTCATGGGGGGTAATTCCTTAAAAGTCCTCCCATTGCAGCCCATTGCAGCCCACTCTTTCATGGCAATTTCAGTCAGGGGGGTAATTCCTTAAAAGTCCTCCCATTGCAGCCCAACTCTTACATCATTTTACCCCCTCTGAACAAACTACCCCCACAATCTTACATCTATTTACCCCCCATAGACAAATTACCCCCCATTCTTACATCAAATTGGGAGGATTTTAGGGAGGACATTCGACCCGGGATTAAACCAATCGGAGAACTGGAAAATCCCTGACTGTATGAGTTCAGAGCGAAGAGGAAACAGAGGAGTTTCTAAACAATTAAAGTATAGTTGCCGTTTCCAGGACTGTGATAGTAAATACTGATTGATTCAATTTAATCACCCGGGCCGAGGAATTTGGCCAAAATTATGTAAGATCAGCGGCAACTAGCGTTGACAAATCGGAAAATTCACCGCAATTTTCTTACATAATTTTGCGTTGAATGCGTTGAATTTAAAGACAAAAATTCAACGCATTCAGCGCAAAATTATGTAAGAAATGGCGGTGAATTTTCCAACTTGTCAACGCTAGTTGCCGCTGATTTTACATATTTAGCGTTGAATTTAGCGTAGATCTTAAATATATAGCGTTGAATTTAGCGTAGATCTTACATTTTTTTGCGTTGAATTTAGCGTTGATCTTACAAAAAGTCAACTCGTAAAACTCTGGGAATGAACTCGAACCACTGACCTCCTGTTTACTTGTCGCCTCTTCTACCCTTGCGCCACCGTACCTTGGTTTCCTTAAGAGCCGCAATCCTTATAAAGCGTAGATATTACATATTTTGCGTTGAATTTAGCGTAGATCTTACATATTTTGCGTTGATTTTAGCGTAGACCTTACATATTTTGCATTGAATTTAGCGTAGAACTTGCATATATTTCGTTGAATTTAGCCCAGATCTTACATATTTTTCGTTGAATTTAGCCGAGATCTTACATAATTGCAACGTATTCAACGCATTTATCATGTGAGAAGTACTGGAAAAAATTTTAAAAATTTTTTTTTCAAGTTTTGAAAAAAAAACTTGAATTCCTAAAATTGTCTGAAATGGTTCTTGCACCGTAAGAGAGCACATGGTTATTTTTTGCTGACTTCATTTTTCTCAATTGTGCAGCATAGGGGTCGAAACAGTAAAAAAATTAATTTTTCGAAATAAAACTTGAAAAATTTGAAATATTCAATTGGTCTGAATTGGATTATGCATTAAAAAAGATTTTTTCTGACTTCTTGTTACTCACATTTGGAGTATAGGGTTCGAAATAGTAAAAAAATTAATTTTTGGAAAAAAACTTGAAAAAGTTTTGAAATCGTAAAATGGTCTGAAACGGATTTTGCACTATAAAAGAGCACTAAAAAATTATTTTTCTCTGACTTGCAGCATAGGGGTCGAAACAGTGAAATTGATTTTTCGAAAAAAAACTTGGAAAAGTTTTGAAATCGTAAAATGGTCTCAAATGGATTTTGCACTATAAAACAGCACTGAAAAGTGGTTTTTTTTGCTGAATTCGCTTTTCTCACCAGTGAAGTATCGGGGTCGAAACACTAAAAAAATTGACTTTTTGAAAAAAAACTTGAAAAACTTTTGAGTTCATAAAGTGGTCTGAAATGGAATTCAAAAAATTCAACCTAATTTTGTAAGATCCAAGGTAAAATTCTACGCAAAATATGTAAGATTGGTGTTGAAAGCGTTGAATTTTTTTAAGATCTACGCTGAATTCAACGCTATATATGTAAGATCTACGCTACAATTCAACGCTAAATATGTAGTATCTACAACAAACTTCAACGCAAAATATGTAAGATTGGCGTTGAATGCGTTGAATTCAGGTAAGATCTACGCTAAATTCAACACTAAATATGTAAGATCTACGCTAAATTCAACGCTAAATATGTAAGATCTACGCTAAAATTCAACGCTAAATTTGTAAGATCTAAGCCAAAATTCTACGCTAAATATGTAAGTTTGGTGTTGAAAGCGTTGAATTTATATAAGATCTACGCTAAATTCAACGCTAAATATGTAAGATCTACGCTAAAATTCAACGCTAAATTTGTAAGATCTAAGCCAAAATTCTACGCTAAATATGTAATATTGGTGTTGAAAGCATTGAATTTATTTAAGATCTACGCTAAATTCAACGCTAAGTATGTAAGATCAACGCTAAATTCAACGCTAAATATGTAAGATCTGAGCTAAAATTCAACGCTAAATATGTAAGAACTTCGCCAAAATTGAACGCAAAATTAAGTAAGATTGGCGTTGAATGCGTTGAGCTTATGTAAGATCTACGCTAAATTCAATGCTAAATATGTAAGATCTACGCTAAAATTCAGCGCTAAATATTTAAGATCTACCCCAAATTTTAACGCAAAATATGTAGGATTTGCGTTGAATGCGTTGAATTTATGTAAGATCTACGCTAAATTCAACGCTAAATATGTAAGAACTACGCCAAAATTCAACGCAAAATTATGTAAGATTGGCGTTGAATGCGTTGAATTTATGTAAGATCTACGCTGAATTCAACGCTTAAAATGTAAGATCTACGCTACAATTCAACGCTAAATATGTAAGATCTACAACAAACTTCAACTCAAAATATATTAAATTGGCGTTGAATGCGTTGAATTCATGTAAGATCTACGCTAAAATCAACAACAAATATGTAAGATCTACGCTAAATTCAACGCTAAATATGTAAGATCTACGCTAAAATTCAACGCAAAATTACGTAAGATTGGCGTTGAATGCGTTGAATTTATGTAAGATCTACGCTAAATTCAACGCTTAATATGTAAGATCTACGCTACAATTCAACGCTAAATATGTAAGATCTACAACAAACTTCAACTCAAAATATATTAAACTGGCGTTGAATGCGTTGAATTCATGTAAGATCTGCGCTAAAATCAACACCAAATATGTAAGATCAAAGCCAAAATTCGACGCAAAATATGTAAGATTGGTGTTGAAAACGTTGAATTTATTTAAGATCTACGCTAAATTCAACGCTAAATATGTAAGATCTACGCTACAATTCAACGCTAATTATGTAAGTTCTACAACAAATTTCAACGCAAAATATGTAAGATTGGCTTTGAATGCGTTGAATTTATTTAAGATCTACGCTAAATTCAACGCTAAAAAGGTAAGATCTACGCTAAATTTCAACGCAAAATTAAGTAAGATTGGCGTTGAATGCGTTAATTTTATGTAAGATCTACGCTAAATTCAACGCTAAATATGTAATATCTACCCTAAAATTCAACGCTAAATATGTAAGATCTACGCTAAAATTCAACGCAAAATATGTAAGATTGACGTTGAATGCGTTGAATTTATGTAAGATCTACGCTAAATTCAACGCTAAATATGCAAGATCTACGCTAAAATTCAACGCTAAAAATGTAAGATCTACGCCAAAATTGAACGCAAAAATAAGTAAGATTGGCGTTGAATGCGTTGAGTTTAAGTAAGATCTACGCTAATTTCAACACTAAATATGTAAGATCTACGCTAAATTCAACGCTAAATATATAAGATCTACGCTAAAATTCAACGCTAAATACGTAAGATCTGAGCCAAAATTCTACGCAAAATTTGTAAGATTGGTGTGGAAAGCGTTGAATTTATTTAAGATCTACGCTAAATTCAACGCTAATTATGTAAGAATTAGGCTACAATTCAACGCTAATTATGTAAGATTTACAACAAATTTCAACGCAAAATATGTAAGATTGGCGTTGAATGCATTGAAATTATGTAAGATCTACGCTAAATTCAACGCTAAATATGTACGATTTACGCTAAAATTCAACGCAAAATTAAGTAAGATTGGCGTTGAATGCGTTAATTTTATTTAGGATCTACGCTAAATTCAACGCTAAATATGTAAGATCTACGCTAAATTCAACGCTAAATATGTAAGATCTACGCTTAAATTCAACGCTAAATATGTAAGATCTACGCCAAAACTGAACGCAAAATTAAGTAAGATTGGCGTTGAATGCGTTGAGTTTAAGTAAGATCTACGCTAAATTCAACACTAAATATTTAAGATCTACGCTAAATTCAACGCTAAATATATAAGATCTACGCTAAAATTCAACGCTAAATACGTAAGATCTGAGCCAAAATTCTACGCAAAATTTGTAAGATTGGTGTGGAAAGCGTTGAATTTATTTAAGATCTACGCTAAATTCAACGCTAATTATGTAAGAATTAGGCTACAATTCAACGCTAATTATGTAAGATTTACAACAAATTTCAACGCAAAATATGTAAGATTGGCGTTGAATGCATTGAAATTATGTAAGATCTACGCTAAATTCAACGCTAAATATGTACGATTTACGCTAAAATTCAACGCAAAATTAAGTAAGATTGGCGTTGAATGCGTTAATTTTATTTAGGATCTACGCTAAATTCAACGCTAAATATGTAAGATCTACGCTAAATTCAACGCTAAATATGTAAGATCTACGCTTAAATTCAACGCTAAATATGTAAGATCTACGCCAAAACTGAACGCAAAATTAAGTAAGATTGGCGTTGAATGCGTTGAGTTTAAGTAAGATCTACGCTAAATTCAACACTAAATATTTAAGATCTACGCTAAATTCAACGCTAAATATATAAGATCTACGCTAAAATTCAACGCTAAATATGTAAGATCTAAGCCAAAATTCTACGCAAAATATGTAAGATTGGTGTGGAAAGCGTTGAATTTATTTAAGATCTACGCTAAATTCAACGCTAAATATGTAAGATCTACGCTACAATTCAACGCTAATTATGTAAGATTTACAACAAATTTCAACGCAAAATATGTAAGATTGGAGTTGAATGCGTTGAATTTATGTAAGATCTACGCTAAATTCAACGCTAAATATGTAAGAACTACGCTAAAATTCAACGCAAAATTAAGTAAGATTGGCGTTGAATGCGTTGAGTTTAAGTAAGATCTACGCTAAATTCAACGCTAAATATGTAAGATCTACGCTAAAATTCAACGCTAAATATGTAAGATCTACGCTAAAATTCAACGCAAAATTAAGTAAGATTGGCGTTGAATGCGTTGAGTTTAAGTAAGATCTACGCTAAATTCAACGCTAAATATGTAAGACCTATGCTAAAATTCAACGCTAAATATGTAAGTTCTACGCCAAAATTCAACGCAAAATTATGTAAGATTGGCGTTGAATGCGTTGAATTTATGTAAGATCTACGCTAAATTCAACGCTAAATATGTAAGATCTACGCTAAAATTCAACGCCAAATATGTAAGATCTACGCTAAAATTAAACGCAAAATTAAGTAAGATTGGCGTTGAATGCGTTGATTTTAAGTAAGATCTACGCTAAATTCAACGCTAAATATGTAAGATCTACGCTAAAATTCAACGCTGAATATGAAAGATCTACGCTAAAATTCAACGCAAAATATGTAAGATTGGCGTTGAATGCGTTGATTTTATGTAAGATCTACGCTAAATTCAACGCTAAATACGTGAGATATACGCTAAAATTCAACGCTAAATATGTAAGATCTACGCCAAAATTGAATGCAAAATTAAGTAAGATTGGCGTTCAATGCGTTGAGTTTAAGTAAGATCTACGCTAATTTCAACGCTAAATATGTAAGATCTATGCCAAAACTCAACGCTAAATATGTAAGATCTACGCCAAAATTCAACGCAAAATTATGTAAGATTTGCGTTGAATGCGTTGAATTTATGTAAGATTTACGCTCAAGCGTAGATCTTACATATATTCAACGCATTCAACGCCAATCTTACATAATTTTGCGTTCTTTAGCGTTGACACCTCGGCCCGGGCAATGCAATTGACACTCCTTGGACTGCTAAGCAATCTGTTGTTGCCATTTGTTTCGGAGATCTCATTTTAGCTTTCCTATAAATTTTTGTAAGAAATGCGGGGAATGCGGTAAATTTTTGTAGGAAATGCGGTGATTGCGGTGAATGCGGTGAAAATAAATATTTCACCGCATTTCACCGCATTTCTTACAAAAATTCACCGCAAAATTCACCGCATTTCTTACAAAAATTCACCACATCGAGTTTTGTGGCAAAATAATGTAAGAAATGGGGTGAAAGCGGTGAATGCGGTGAAAAAAAAATAATTCACCACATTTCACCGCATTTCTTACAAAAATTCACCGCATATGATTTCCAAAGTTTACTCAATCTGATTTAAATTCACATGAAAATTTAAAGATTAAAGTGACAGTCAGCGCAGTGGACTTAGCAGTGGATGGCATGCAGTAGGTCATAGGTTCGAACCCGTGTGGGGATGATACTTTTTTGTAAGAACACTGAGGACGCGGTGAAAATAAATAATTCACCGCGATTCACCGCATTCACCGCAAAAAGATGTAAGAAATACGCGGTGAAAATTATTTTTTTTCACCACATTTCACCGCATTTCTTACGAAAATTCACCGCCAAACCTCGACCCGGGATAAGAGTTGTCCCCTTTGCAGTACAGTTTGATTCATTTAAACAAAAGTTTCCCTATCCTGCGACCTCGCAGGACTCAAGCACCTAACCTGTATGGAGCCCTGGCAAAGAACTGTTATAAACTGAGAGCTTCATCAAGTGCAGGTATGGGTGGTTCCCGGGCCGAGGATTTTCCCCTAAAATAACGAAGAAAAGAGTGTAAAGAATGTCAAAAAGATTTTAAAAATTACACCCCTAACTCTCCGCTTAATTAAAGATGGAAGAGTGTAATTTTAAAAAGTAAAAGTGGAAGCAGGTAGGGAGGATTGAACCCCCACCATCCCTCTGACGAACGTATTACTTTCACTATGTGCATCAACGATATTGCCCCAACTGATACTAGCATTAGACGTTTCAATTTGGTTACAATTGTAATTGTGTAACAGTGTAACTTTTTATCAGTCCACCCTAAATTGCACTCTCTGCGAAGCGTGTAAAAAGACTGGCGAAACGAGTGTAAATAATGTAATTTTTTTAATTAAACTTTTACACTCTTTTCCCCGATAGATAGGAGTGGCTGCATTACACCCTAATCCTCGCTTATTAAGGGTGTATTCAGGATGAAACCTCGGCCAGAGTACGATAGCCAGGTTTCAGCCTGAAATAATTACCGATATGGTAGAAGAACCACCTGCTTTTTCGGATAATAGACTATAGTCTAATTCTAGGAAATAAGATCTCAGATTTCCCGGGATTTTATACTGGAATCGACAGTACACTGGGTGGTCAGCCCGGGCTCTTTTTCCTCACGTAGTTTGATATTTTTAATTCGTACAATTCATTCAAAATTAAGGATTAATTCAAGATTTTGTAAGTTTTCTTCTATTTTCTGAAGATATATTTTTTTTGATGAAAACAGATCCAACAAGGGTGTCATCAGCCTGATCTTTCAAGAATCAAGAAATAACTCCGTACAGTTAGTTTATCGCTCGGATCCGACTGCCATCATTTTTCAATACTGAATCATTAAAATCTCATTATGGTTTTTTCTATCACCAGAATTCCGATCATGGCACTTGTTAGACATTTGATGGTAAAATACAGTATACAATTTTGAACTTATACTGAAAACATTGCATTTTAATTCTGTATATCTACTGAGAATTATATGTATTTTTCTGCTTTGGAACTGAACGTCATGAAAAAGCTCCGTTATATGGGAATTGGAAAAAAAAACACGATAGGCAATGGAAAAAATTATATAACCAAAACGTAGATGAATTAAGAGGAATTCACCCCCCAGACTACAATTATATCCCCGGTCATGTTTTTCTGGTCTTTTAACTGGTGTTCCTGATATATACAGGTTTAACAAAATCATAGGAAAAAATAATGTCAGATAACCCCGGTTTCAATTTTGAGATAGGCAGGATCAGTACTGAAATACTCTGGAATGCCAGCCCAATTTTTTCTCAAGTACCTTGATAAATTCAGTGCTTCATTGTTTTTCAATTTTGCGGTTAAATTCATAATCTTGTAAATTTTCTTCTGTTTTCAGGCAATAAATCATTATTGGTGAAAACAGATCCAACAACGGTGTCCTCAAATTAAAGAATCAAGACACAACGCCGTAGAGTTACTTTATTACACGGATCTGAGTATCATAAAATTTAATTACAAAACCATGAAATTTTCATCATTGTTTTTTATGACCATAGTTCTGATCATGGCACTTATTGGACATTCCATGATATAATTTAGAGTGCAATTCTGAACATATTCAACTTCAATTCTGTACATCTACTGAAAAAAAAATATTTTTCCCATTTTCGAACTGAACAGCATGAAAAAGCTCCTTTATGTGGGAATTGAAAAAAAACACGTAGGCAATTGAAAAAAATTAATTAATTAAAATAAAGTGAATTAGTTAATTAAATAGAACATATTGAAATAAAAATAAGAATCACATTTATAGCTATAAAAGTTTTAATTTCAGTTACTGTGTTCACTCTCACTGGGTTCACTCTCAGTGTGATATCTTTCAGTAGTGTGATATGTTTCTCGAAGTGTTATATGCTATTTTAAACTCTCTTACACTGACACGGAACTGATAATTCTCCTCCTGAACTGATTCTCGTCTTCAGGGTTGGCGCTGAACATTTTCCATCGTCTCCCATTTGCTCCATCGGCCCGACACTTCATACCTGCCGCCATCTTGGATCTATCAGAGATCCAACAGAAATAGAATCAAAATACCCAGATTGTCTGAAAGTCCTTAAAGCAACTCCCTTCTTAGCAGCTCCTCCCCGGGTCTATACCTGGGTCCGCAATTTAGAACCATTGGCTTAGTTTTTGTGCAGACTACCCCCCCCCCCTCCCAAAAAACAATACAGAGTAGGGTTGTATCATACTGATTTAGTCTGTGCAGCTGTGCAGACTACCCCCAATACTATTGTGACGTAGTCTACTCCCCCCCCCCCCCCAGTATGATTGTATCCCTGTACCAGAATAGAGAATATGGTTGTGTCAAATTGAATTAGTCTGTGCACCAGAACCCCCCCCCCCCTTCAATACTTTTTAAGGCAGGCTTTTGTTTTCTGCGTTTTTTCTTTGTTTAATGAAGAATTGGCCCCGAGCGTCTATCACATTTTCTGAGAAATTCTGCAGCTGCTTCAGCATATATTTTCGATGATAGAAAAACAAGGAAACGAATTTCCTGGGAACACTGAGTTTCGTATGGAAATTTGTAATTATCAGGCTAATAATACTTGAACAGTATTCAAGGCCTAGTGAAAAACAATGATATTTTACGATTCAGATACCTTTTAATAACACATGGTTACCTGGCTCTATATGTAAATTATGCTTTCAGCTCATTGTCAGAATGATATCGTTTCTCCTCTGTATGTACTGCCTGACGTGTTTGGTAATTGTGAAGGAATTGAGAACGATCGAGTTCTTCCTGATCAACTTTCAATGTTTTTTGGACGCTATTGGCTCTATCTCAGATATTTTTGTCAATTTTTCCAAATCTACGATTGGGTACTTCGAGTGGAAATGTCTCAAGAGTAATCTGTACGGTTGGGATTACTTTTTTTATGCTGATTACATCAAAGAAAGGCTTGTAAAACAAAAAGTACAAAAATTCAATAATTCTCGGACAGGACTAAAAATTCAAAACGTGATTATACATTAAATCAACTTAGATTTGAGCTGCCGTTTTCAGAGTGCCCTCGTGAAAGAAAACCCCACAAAACGAAAAATCATATTTTGAAGAGGAAAAATCCAAGGAAACAAAACGCCCCTGGATTTTGCTAGGTAAAGCGCAGAATAGCGCACTTGGAGGTGCCTTGCAAGAATTAGACATGCCTTATTGGCCCATGAGACCTGATAAAAAATTACAACCGAAAAAAATGTTTGCCAAAGGTACCTCTTCTTGCTTTAGTTTCAATCACATGGTCCATAATTTGAAGTTAACTTGGATTTCTCCCTGGGATTTATTTCCTAGTCCTTTACTATGATTTTACAATATGAATGAATATTTTACAATATGAATCTACAAAATCTCTATAACTCTAATAGGTTCTATCCTTTGGTAAGTTTCACTATGCTATAATAGAAATAATAGTAATCTCTTACTTACAGTGGCTGGAATAATTGATTATTCCAAATTACAAATGTAATGGGTGAACTATATCGCAGGCCGTATTTTCTTCTCCGGCCAAAATCGAAAATTTTTCCACGCGTCCCAGAAAGATAAGAGTGGAGCCATTAAATATCATCAACAAGCAATTAATACATAGGTATGTCTCTTACTGAAAAAGTCTATGCTCAAATTTTAAACAGTTTGTTAAAAAAAACATACACATTTTGGTGACATTGTATAACTGAGAAGATATTGAGTGCAAGAGGCCGAAATGGGGTTAAAGATTGGTGATTTGCTCTATAACTTGGCTATTTTTAAGATAAAAATGTCCGACTTTGGTTGAACGCTGTCAAAATTCTGATGAATTATTGGATAGTTTTATAAAAATTGAGTTATTTTTTAATAACGAATGGTATTTTTGGTAAAAAATTAGGTATTCTTGGCGCGAATTGGTTATTTTTGGCTGTAATTGGGTGTTCTTCGTCAAGAATTGTGTAATTTTGTCAAGATTTGCGTGTTTTTGTAAAATTTGGACATTTTTGTCAAGACTTGGTTATTTATCTGCAATATTTGCGAATTTCTTGGCAAGAATCTGGTAATATTTGCAGGAATAGTGAATTTTTGTCGAGTAGTGTCTAATTTTGTGCAGATATTGTTTATTTTTGGCAACAATTAGGTTTTTTTGGTAAAAATTTGGGGATTTTGTGAAGAATTGGTTTTTGTTGGCAAGAATTATGTTTTTGGCAGGAACTGGGTTTTTGGTATGAATTCGGGTTTTTTAGAAATGAAATAGATTATTTTTTGTTAAGAATTGGGAATTTCTTTTAAAAATTGTTATTTTTGTTAATAATTGGCCGTGTTTGAAAAGGCAGAGTCATGTTTTGATAAATTTGAGTTAAACTATATTATGTAATCATCTGGAATGTGTTCACTCAAGCGGATGTACGTACATCTTTGAAAAACTGATAAAAATAGACCGTAATTGGTAACATGTGGTAAATTTCAATCAAGCGGATATAGGTACATTAGTGAAAAATTGATGAAAATAGATTATTTAAGGGAGACATCTAGCAAAAGTTCACTCAAACGGAATAATATTGGTCTATCCCTGAAAAATTGATGAAAATAGGATATACCTGATGTTAATACATGGGTGCATCCTTTTACCCCGGTCTTCCATAACTGCATCTACTCCCTTTTTTGAAGTCTGTTGAGAGTTTTGCTGCCATTGTTATCATGTTGTCATGAATGAGAACTACACAGAATGACTGTTGATACATTCTTATGCAATATTGCGTGAGTTGTAAATGCGCTTTCTGCTTCAATTTCTGGTGCTACAATTATACGTATCTGCCATGATGTACACATTTTTTGTTTCTGCTATTCATTCATCTAACAACAAAAGCTCAACTAATAGTTAAAAACAATTGTTAAAAACAAATAATATTTAAAACTGCAGAGCGCTCTTTATTATAATCATACGAGTCACAGATGTGCCCCTTGTCGGTACTAGATTGCAACTTCCTCTGGGCTCAATTATATCCTTTGAATATTTTGAGTTCATTGGGCAGATTTAATTGGTTTTGGTCGAAAACTGATTAGTTTAAAATTTGGCAAAAATTGGGTATTTTTGGCAAGATTTATTTGCTTTTAGCAAGAATTGTAAGTTTATGGCTATAATTGTGCTTTTGTTGGCAAAAAATGGGCAATTCTCTAAAGATTCGGATATATATTGTTGGCAAATGTAAGAGAATGTAGATAAGGATTCTATTACATAGTTCTAGACATTCAAGTTCGCCCAATTTTTTGTATCTGTTTTAAGTTGCGGGAACAACTAACTCGTTTTGGCTGCGATAAGGCCCAAATTCAAAGTTTTTTCACGGTTCACTTCTGACTTGATTTTTGCGCAACGTGCTCCAGGGGAAGAGGGGAACAACAAAACAGCACAGTCGTTTGACCAGGTCGTCGAAGAGGGTGTAACCCAAGTTGCCCAGAGAACCGTTTCGAAAAAAAGGTAAAGAAAAAAATGGGCTAATCAGCCAAGACGCGTGCCAGGGCGGAGACCCGGCGAAAGTGATATAAGCCGTTTTCAACTTCACCACACGGTGATGTCCATTTCGTCCAGGGTAGACTTCGAGAGCACTTCCAAGGGGCCAAACTCCACTTGGAGTGATATCTTTCAGAACCCATACGGTATCATTGACTACGAGTGGTTTTTGGTCACCACCGCTCCATTTGTACCTCTTTAACAGTATCGAAAGATACTCCTTGACGAGTCGTTTGAAGAAATGGCTGACCATTTGCTGTATATTCTTCCAAGACCTGAAGCTGTCGGGAACATGGCTGTCGAACTTTCCTGGAGGGAGAGAGTTGAACGGTCCGTTGATCAGAAAATGGTTTGGCGAGGGGCATTTCATTTTTTGGAAGGTCAGCGACAATCGTTAATGGTCTGAAGTTCTATATAATTTCTTTCTCGACCAAAACTGTCCTGAACACATCAAGCAAAATTTTTCTGGTCACCATAAAATGTAAGAGAATGTAGAAACTCAAAGTTGCCAATTTTTTTGTATCTGTTTTAGGTTGCGGGAATAACTAACTCATTTTGGCTGCAATAAGGACAAAATTCAATGATTTTTTTAAGATTTTCTTCTGACTTGATTGTTGAACAACAGCAGGATTTATGTATTTTTTGGTAAGAAATAAGCTGTGGGGGTGAATTTGGTATTTGTAGGCAAGAAATTGATTGTTTTGGAAAGAATTAAGCATTTCTGCAAAACAATTTTTTTTTGGCAAATATTGGGCTCTTTTTGAAGTGGAATACCTTATTTAATTTGAGCAATTGAGTTTAACGTTTTGTTAAATTTAGGTTATAATAGACTATGTATTAGTTAACATCTGGGATTTGTTCACTAAAGCGGATATAGGTACGTCTCTGAAAAATTGATGAATTGTATGTTTACTGGTAACATCTAGCATGTTTTCATTCAAGCGGCTAAATTTTGGCAGATCCTTGAAAAAATGATTAATGTAGGCTATACGTGATGATAAATAAGGTGCATCCATTTAACACCGTTTTGCTTAACTGTAACTACTCCCGTATTTTTTCGAATTTGAGAGTTATGCTGCCATTGTTGTCATGTTGCCATGAATGGGAGCAACCCAGAACGACTGTTGATCCTTTCTTTTAAAACCTTGCATTAGGTTAAGACACGCATACTGCGTCAATTTCTGGTGCTACACTTATGCGTGTCGGCCTCGTTGTACACATTTCTTGTTTCGCTATTCGTTTTTCTAACAGCATAAGCCCAAATTAAAGTTTAAAAAAATTCTATAACAACTAAAACTGCAGAGCGCTCTACATTATAGTCATGGGAGTCAGAGATGTGCCCATTGTTGGTATCAGTTTGCAATTTCCTCTGGGGTACAATTGTATCCTTTGAATACTTTGAGTTAATTGGAAGATTTAATTTGTTTTGATCAAATAATTTTTGGTTTAATTTTTGGCAAGCATTGGGTATTTTTGGCAGGATTTATTCGGTTTTGGCAAGAATTGTAAATTTATGGCTAAAATTGTGCTTTTCTTGGAAAAAACTAAAACAGAGTGACTTTAAAGATTCGGATATTGTTGGCAAATGTAAGAAAATGTAGACAAGGATTCAATTACATAGTTCTAGACAATCACGTTTGCTCATTTTTTGTATCTGTTTTAAGTTGCGGGAAAAACTAACAAGAATTAGGTTTTTGGTATGAATTCTGTCTTTTCAGGAAAGAAATTGGCTTTTTTGGAAAGAATTGAACATTTCTGCAAAACTTTTTTTGGTAAATATTGGGTTTTTTTTTAAGTGGAATTCTTTATTAATTTTGAGTAATTGAGTTAAATGCCTTGTTAAATTTGAGTTATAATATATTATGTATTAGTTAACATCTGGGATGTGTTCGCTCATGGGGATATCGGTAAATTTCTGAAAAATTGATGAATAGTGTGTTTACAGGTAACATCTAGCACATTTTCACTCACGTGGCTAAATTTTGGCACATTCTTAAAAAATTGATTACAATAGCCTATATCTGATGATAAAATGGCTGACCATTGGCTGTTTTTTCTTCCAAGACTTGAAGCTGTTGGGAACTTGGCTGTCGAACTTTCCTGGAGGGAGAGAGTTGAACGGTCCAGTGATCAGAAAATGGTTTGGCGTGAGTGGCATTTCATTTTCTGGAGGGTCAGCGACAATCGTTAATGGTCTAGAGTTCAATATAGTTTCTTTCTCGAACAAAATTGGCCTGAACACATCAAGCGACATACTTCTGGTCACCATAATATGTAGGAGATTGTAGAAACTCAAGATTGCCAACTTTTTTTGTATACGTTTTAGGATGCGGGAATAACTAACTCATTTTGGCTGCAATAAGGACAAAATTCAATGTTTTTTTTAAGATTCTCTTTTTTAAGATTCTCCTCTGATTGTTGAACAACATCAGGATTTAAGTATTTTTTGCTAAGAAATAAGTTGTGGGTGTGAATTTGGTGTTTTTAGGCAAGAAATTGGTTTTTTTGGAAAGAATTGAACATTTCTGCAAAACTTTTTTTGGTAAATATTGGGTTCTTTTTTAAGTGGAATTCTTTATTAATTTTGAGTAATTGAGTTAAATGCCTTGTTAAGTTTGAGTTATAATATATTATGTATTAGTTAACATCTGGGATGTGTTCGCTCATGGGGATATCGATAATTTTCTGAAAAATTGATGAATAGTATGTTTACAGGTAACATCTAGCACATTTTCACTCACGTGGCTAAATTTTGGCACATTCTTAAAAAATTGATTACAATAGCCTATACCTGATGATAAAATGGCTGACCATTTGCTGTATTTTCTTCCAAGCCTTGAAGCTGTTGGGAACTTGGCTGTCTAACTTTCCTGGTGGGAGAGAGTTGAACGGTCCGTTGATCAGAAAATGGTTTGGCGTGAGTGGCATTTCATTTTCTAGAAGGTCAGCGACAATCGTTAATGGTCTAGAGTTCAATATAATTTCTTTCTCGAACAAAATTGTCCTGAACACATCAAGCGACATACTTCTGGTCACCATAAAATGTAAGAGATTGTAGAAACTCAAGATTGCCAATATTCTTGTATCCGTTTTAGGTTGCGGGAATAACTAATTCATTTTGGCTGCTATAAGGACAAAATTCAAAGTTTTTTCCAGATTCTCTTTTGACTTGATTGTTGAACAACAGCAGGAGTTAAGTATTTTTTGCTAAGAATTAAGTTGTGTGTGTGTGAATTTGGTATTTTTAGGCAAGAAATTGGCTTTTTTGGCAAGAATTAGGCAGTTCTGCAAAACAAATTTTTTGGTAAATATTGGGTTCTTTTTGAAGTGGAATTCTTTATTATATTTAAGCAATTGAGTTTAACGTTTTGTTAAATTTAGGTTATAATAGACTATGTATTAGTTAACATCTGGGATGTGTTCACTCAAGTCGATATAGGTACATCTCTGAAAAACTGATGAATTGTAAGTTTACTGTTAACATCTAGCATGTTTTCATTCAAGCGGCTAAGTTTTGGCAAATCCTTCAAAATTGATTAATGTAGGCTATACGTAATGATAATTAAGGTGCATCCATTTACCACCGTTTTGCTTAACTGTAACTACTCCCCTATTTTTTCGAATTTGATATTTATGCTGCCATTTTTGTCATGTTGCCATGAATGAGAGCAATCCAGAAGGACTGTTGATACTTTCTTATACAACATTGCGTAAGTTGAAGACGCGCATACTGTGTCAATTTCTGGTGCTACAATTATGCGTGTCGAAGTCGTTGTACACGTTTTTTGTTTCGCTATTCATTTTTCTAACAGCATAAGCCCAAATAAAAGTTTAAAAAATTGTTGCTATAACAACTAAAACTGCAGAGCGCTCTACATTATAGTCAAACGAGTCAAAGATGTGCCCATTGTTGTTATCAGTTTGCAATTTCCTCTGGGGCACAATTGTATCCTTTGAATACTTTGAGTTCATTGGGCAGATATAATTGATTTTTGATCAAATATTTTTTAGGTTAATTTTAGGCAAGCATTGGGTATTTTTGGCAAGTTTTATTCGCATTTAGCAAGAATTGTAAATTTATGGCTAAAATTGTTCTATTCTTGGAAAAAACTAAGAAATGGGTGATTTTCTTAAAGATTTGGATATTGTTGGCAAATGTAAGAGAATGTAGGTAAGGATTCAATTACATAGTTCTAGACATTCAAGTTTGCTCATTTTTTGTATCTGTTTTAAGTTGCGGGAACAACTAACAAGAATTAGATTTTTGGTATGAATTCGGTCTTTTCAGGAAATAAATTGGTTTTTTTTTAAAAGAATTTGGCATTTCTGCAAATTTTTTTGGTAAATATTGGGTTCTTTTTTAAGTGGTTTTCGTTATTATATTTGAGTAATTGAGTTAAATGCCTTGTTAAATTTGAGTTAAAATATACTATGTACTAGTTAACATCTGTGATGTGTTCGCTCAAGCAGATGTAGGCAACTTTCTGAAAAATTGATGAATAGTGTGTTTACTAGTAACATCTAGCACATTTTCACTCAAGTGGCTAAATTTTGGCACATACTTAAAAATTTGATTACAATAGCTTATACCTGATGATAAAACAAAGGTCCATCCTTTTAACCCCGTCTTGCTTAACTGTCACTACTCCCCTTTTGTTTTGAAAATGAGAGTTATGCTGCCATTGTTGCCATGTTGTCATGAAGGTGAACAACCATGAATGACTGTTGATCCTTTCTTATACAACATTGCGTGCGTTGAAGACGTGCTTACTGCGTCAATTTTTGGTGCTACAATTATGCCTCGTTGTACACTTCTTTTGTTTCTGCAATTCACTTATCTAACCGCCTTCGCCCAACTAATGGTTAAAAATAAATGTTGTCATAACAACCAAAACTACAGAGCGCCAAAACTACAACTACAAAACTACAAAACTACATCATACAAGACATGTGCCCATTGTTAGTACCAGTTTGCAATTTCCTCTGGGGGCACATGTGTATCCCATGAATATTTTGAGTTCATTGATTCGCAGATTTAATTGATTTTGGTTAAAAACTAGTTTGTTTATTTTGGCAAGAATTGGGTTTTGCAAGAATTAAGTGTTCCTTTGCAAGAATTGTAAATTTATGGCTACAATTGTGTTTTTGTTGGCAAGAATTGGTTGATTGTTTAAAGAATCGGTTTTTGTTGGCAGGAGTTATCTATTTCTGGCAAGAATTGTGTTTTTGATTCTTATGGAAGAAACTGGGATTTTTGTGAATAATTGGGCATTTTTGAAATTAAAAATGTTTTTGGTGAAATAAAAATGGTATTTTTTAAAGTGCAATTCTTTGTTGAAATTGAGCAATTGAGTTAATTGTTTTTTTAAATTTGAGTTAAAATAGACTATGTATTAGATAACATCTGGGATGTGTTCACTCAAGCGGATAAACGTACATCAATGAAAAATTGATGAAATTGAATGTTTACCGTTAACGTCTAGAGCATTTTCACTCAAGCGGCTAACGTTTGAGAGATCCTTGAAAAATTGATTACAACAGGTTATACGTGATGATAAAACCAAGGTGCATCTTTTTAACACCGTCTTGCTTAACTGTAACTACTCCCCCATTTTTTTCGAATTTGAGAGTTATGCTGCCATTGTTGTCATGTTTTCATGAATGAGAGCAACCAAGAATGACTGTTGATCTTTTCTTGTACAACATTGCGTGAGTTGAAGACACGCTTACTGCGTCAATTTCTGGCGCTAAAATTATGCGTGTCGGCCTCAATATACACATTTTTTGCTTCGCTATTCCTTTTTCTAACAGCATAAGCCCAACTAAAAGTTTAAAAATGTTGCTATAACAACTAAAATTGCAGAGCGCTCTATATTATAATCATAAGAGTCACAGTGTGCCCATTGTTGGTACTAGTTTGCAATTTCCTCTGAGGCACAAACGTATCCTTTGAAAATTTTGAAAGCATTAGGCAGATTTATTTCGTTTTGTTTAATAACTATTCAGTTTGGATGAATCCATTAAGGAAGACGAGCCAAATTGGAGAAAATCATTGGGGCCGAGAAATTATGCCAACGTTTTGTAAGATATTTGAAGATATAAATAGCGTTGAGGAGTCAGAAAACTCATCGCAATTTCCTTACGAAATTTTGCATTGAATGCGTTGAATCGTGCGTTTCTAAGCGTAGATCGTACATAATTTGGCCTTTCTAAGCGTAAATCTTGCATAATTTTGCGTTGAAATTAGCGTACCTCTTAAAAATATTCAATGTATGGAACTCTGCTTCCAACCTTTGCGCCACTGACCAACCACTTGTCTCCTCTTCTACTACTACTGTTCCACTGTAACTTATTGCTCATAAGAACCAGATTCTATCCAAATTATGTGGAATCAAAGCTATATTCAAAGCAAAACTATGTAAGATCAACGCTAAAATAAACACTAAGATTTGTAAGATGTCTGTTTAGAAACGCAAATTTATGTAAGATCTACGTTTATCATTGCAAATTTCTCTAAGATAAACGCTAAGTTCAACGCAATTTTTGGAAAGTTCTACGAAAGATTTAACGCAAAATTATGTAAGATCTACGCCAAATTCAACACAAAATAATGTAAGATAAAAGCTGAATTCAAAGCAAAATTATTGAAAATCAACGCTTAAAAACACAAAATTATGTAAGATCTACGCTCAGGCGTAGATCTTACATCAACTCAACGCATTCGCTGCCAATTTTACAAATTTTAGCGTTTTTTAGCTTTGACACCTCGGCCTGGGATAGGAAATAAAAACGACAATATATATTCCATTAAATCAATCAAAAAGATTTTTTATACATTTTTATTCATTTCGTCACATTTTCTTTAAGCATCGTAAAAAAGAAACGTCACCTTGTACCCCAGAGAGGCTAGTTTTTATTTTTGATTTATAAGTACTAAATTTAATGCTAAATTTTAAATGATATCAAAATAATTACCGGAAAACTTGTCTTGAAACTACATAAGATATTTTATTTCCCTTGGATTATACAATTTTTTTCTCCTAAAAAAAGTTTGTAAATCACAATGAACTGGGAACAACAACAGTTTTTCTTTTTTGGTAGAATTTTCTCTTTATAGCACGCATTTTGAGATTTTACAGTTTAACATCCATAGATTAATGTTTTAACCAACACAGGAAAAGTTTTAGAGGACATGTCAATCAAAAGGCTACACAGACGGTAACTTCTTTGATAAACTTAAAATGAAGGAAAAATTTAACTTCCATTTTCTTTTTTTTTCTTTTGAACAATAACTGAAAAAAATTGTCCAACTCTTCGTTGGTTCCTCTGACCTCTCCAAAAAAATTGATGTTAAAATTAGGGCCTATATAATAGAGACTTTGTATTTGAAGACAACGAAATGGGAACATTATTGTGTTGTAACTTTTTGATTTAAAAAGCAGAAGGATGGAAATTTTTTATTGTTTTTTAAATATATCAATAAATTTTAGAGTACGTGAGGGTTTCTACACAAGACTTCTCACTCCACACAAACTTAATTAAAAAATGATTCCATCTAAATATCACAGAACTGACTAAGTATCGGATGTTTGAGAGGAGAACAACAGAAATCAATGTGGTGAGAAAGACCAAAAAATTGTTTTTGTTTCAATTCTATATTCTGTTGATTTATCATGAGTCTTCAAGTAACATCAGATTTTTAGCACTCCGTCAGTTTCCAGTTGACTAAATATTTAAAATTTGAAAAGATTTTAAGAGATCACCGCTACATTTTCTCTTAAACAAATAAGTAACTCATATAATGAATAAAAAATGGAAAAAAGAAAGCACCGTATGTTTCTTTTAATTGTTTAATCGAATTGGCGCCGCGCATTTTAAACGAATTGCGTTGTAACCCTTCATACTTTCATGTGTTAATGCGACTTGAAATAACGAAATGGTTTTCAAGGGATATTCCAAAACAAAACCAGGAAATGAAACCACTTGAAAAAAGATCGAAAAAAAAGTATTTTCCCTTAATGCAACTTCCTACCTCAAACTTTAATTGACTTTCAAGTTTGTTCTATTCAATTGGCGTACTTTCATTTAGCAGGATGTTGACTGGGATTTCTACAAGAAGCCTTTAAATAATTTTTCTTCAAATAATAAATTCGGACAACGTTCTGAGGTGGATTTTTTTCCAAATTGTTGCAACATACTGGTCAAAATCAAGTTGACCAGTTCTTTAAGTGTTGTATACAGTTTTGGTTAGCCACATCAATAATATAACGGGGATTTTTTAACAAAAAGAATGAGAAGAAATGCATTTGCTTAAAAAATTATTGAAGAGTATTGTCTTTGCCGACATTACTACCATCCACTCAGCTTATGCTCGTTTGACCGTAAATTGCACTTTCTCGAGATGATGCAAAATATATTAAATGATCAAAATTCAGAATACACACGCCGCGAGGGATAGATAATTAACCTTAAAAATATTTATTCCGGAAAATGTAGCAGATAACATTAGTTTCATACTAATTATTAGATTTGTCACAAAAGTGTTAAACAGAAAAAATTTGTTGTGGCTGATTTAAATTGTTCAAAACGCCAGTTTGTCCAACTATAAAGCAAATTAATTGAAAGCAATTCTGAACAAAGTGCATACAAAAAGATAAAACTTGACATAATCACTAACTCTAATTTTTGCTGATTGCTTGATATTCGGCAACTTTTTCGAAAAAAAATCACCTGGATCTTAGTCCAATTATTTGGAAGATATTTATCAATGGGAAATCTTTTTCAATCTGATAATAATTAAACGAGAAAAAAAACAGTTCTTTTTATTTGATATTTCTGGAGTGTAAACTAATCGCTTAACATTTTAATGTAAATTACTATCTGTGTTTGTTTAAGATTGCTATTGCTGAAATTCATTTTTCCGGGGAGTTGCTTTATTTTTCAAAATAATTGACAATGCATGTGATTTAATATGTAAAATTTATATCGAAATGAGAGTTGTGATTCTTTGAGGTTGTGATTAGGCTTGATCCAAAAATTGTTAAATTGCAAACGAGATTGTCAAGAGAGTTTTTCTTCACAGAAAAGAAATTAAGACATGTTGGAACATTCTGTGCTGCGCAAAGTCTAGCACGAGCTGTCGTCCACAGCTGCCGTTCCCATTTATCTGCCTTTCACTATTTGGTAATAAATTTATGCACAAACGGGAGTGGATGGAGTCATGCAACATAATTTTCTAAATCGTTCTGAAAAAGTTTTATGAAATAGATTTGTTTTACAAGGAGAGAGTTTTACTATCTGCACAACCTACCGTGAGCTCATTTTTCATTTTGCACCTTGTAGAGCGTTTTTTAAAATAAAAATTCACTTTTGGCAACGATTTGCCAGTTTGTCGCCAGATTGTTTTACTACCCGGGTTGAATTTTTCCGCCCAAAATGATGTAAGAGTGGGGCTGCAATGGGAGGATTTTTTCGGAAAATGCAGCTCAAAACTCTTACGTCTTTTTGGGCTGCATTGGGCTTCCAAGGGGAGTAAAATGGTGTAAGAGTGAGGGGGTAAAAGACAAATTAACCCGCCACTCGTACATCTTTTATGGTCTGCCAAGGGGGGTAAAACGATGTAAGAGTTCGGGGGTAATTTGTCTGTTACCCCCACACTCTTACACCAATTTACCCCCCAGAGACAAATTACACCCCCCCCCCCCCCCAAACCACTCTTACATCAAAATGGGAGGATTTTACGGAGGACAATCGACCCGGGTATAGGGTTCTGGTTGTTGATATACCCACAGATGATAATGAGCTAGGTGGATTTCGTAATGCAGAGAAGAGTTCCACTACTATCGAGGGTCATATTTTTGATGAATATTCATATATATATATATATATATATATATATATATATATATATATATATATTATATATATATATATATATAAGTAGTATATAATACCTACGTAAAGAAAGGGGGGTTATCATTCGACTCTTAACCATAGGATAATAGGTAGTGGCGGTTAAGTGGGAATAGGCTAGGCGGGATAAAATCTTTCCGCTTGCTGTTTATTGCCGTTTGGATTGTTCTATTCCGCCGTTCTTGCTGGTTCTTTCTGGTCGTTTGAATTTAACGCTACATGTAAAAAGTAGTCTCATTACCCTAATAGAGGGGAGGGGCTTATTATGTGATATTTAGACGTGTGATTAAGTGGTTTTGGTCAGTTGTTAGCAAAAATTGATCATTATTGGGAGAATGTGTGCATAGATCAAATGGCAACTATAGCAACGCTTGATTAGAAAAGTATTCACGAAACTTACAAGGAAATCGAAAAAGAATATTCACAATACGGTAAACGATTTTTATACTTTTTAGCCACTTGTTTGCATTTGGATCCGGATCTTGATTTGGATATTGCGTTGAAGTTGCGGCCGTACGGAGGTTTGATTGGTATTGATAATTCTTCGTTAGACAAATATTTCAAAAATTTAAAAATTTTGAGATTACATGCCATACTCCACGACGCTTCCGGTTTTGTTTATGAATATAGTGAAAAGGGTCCAGGCTATTCTTACGTATTACCTTGTTCAGTGACAAATGAGTACCTTGGTCATGTGACTGGAATTGCTTTTTGTTTATACGTAAAATCTTTCAAAAATAGTTTATTCAATTTGCTGGAATGTTGAAATCCGGAGCGGTTGTTCTTGATTTTGAAGGCTTTCGAAGTAAAAAATCTGGATTTATAATAAAAGAACTTGCGGTATCTACCAAAAATTACAACGATATAATTTCGTTTTTACCTCCAAAATCATTTAACGTACTTTGTTCGAGTGAGCGAAGATCTTTCCTGTGGGTATCTAAATTCCTTCATGGTCTCTCGTGGGAGACAAGAGAGTACCCTTATCATTATTTGCAACAGATTTTTCAAAGTATAGTTCTTCGATTTCCCTTTTCTGATTTTTACGCAAAAGGTTTAGAAAAAACGGAAACTTTACGACAGCTGTTACAGAGGAACGTTATCAACTTGGAAACTTTGTTCTGCCCGAAAATTGAACACTTGAAGTTGTATCGGGAGACCCCAGTTTGTAAATTACATGCATTGAGTTGCCCAAAACGACAGAGAACCAAGCATTGTGCCAATAAGAAGGCAAAACTCTTTTACCAGTGGCTGACGAATGAATCGTCGGTTAGAGAAACCAGCTCCGTCTCTACTACAAGTGAATTTGTCTCCAAATTTGACAGTTTACAGTTGCATAACGCCTGAAAATCAGTTAACGGTTACTCTTATCAAGGAAGAAAAAATTGACACAAGAGGCCAAACAGTTTTGAGAAAACAGCAGATTGTGTGTGCTGGTGCTGAAATAGAAGCTTTCAAGAAGTATCTTTCTCTACTGGAGTACTTTCAATTGTACCATGTCTTTACAAGAGAAAATGAAAAGGTTGAAACTAACCCCTTTACCTACGCCCAAGCGTGCAGTTCCAGTTCTGATGTCTCTGGACGATGAGACTCTTCCCGATGGCATCAAGCAGCTGATTAAAGAGAACAATGTAGAGTCAATTGTTTTTAGAGATAAACAAGATTCGATGAATGCAAACTATACAATCACTTACAAACAAGGAGACGAAGACTCTGGATATGTTTCTTATGAATTTTTTATAGCTAAATAATTATGTAAAAATTCCTGGAAAGCAATTCATTTTTTTGAACAATTTTATTTCACAATGAGTCAAACCGAAGATCAATTAGATTCGGGTGGAGGCATAACTGACTTGGTTTTTGACGCCGAGCACCAAGGAAGACAATCTTGGAGGTTTTGCAATTCGAGATTGCCTCGATCAGAGGTTGTATACTTTATACAAATCATTATAATAATTTTTCTTATTACTGTATCTCTCACCAAGTTGGTTTTTTTCAGTCTTGACTGTGAAGAATCCACATTTTGGTTTTCACTTCTTTCTTGTACAGTTGGATACGCTCTTCCAAATCCAAAGTTATGAATAAAGTTATTTCTACCAATGACCGGTTGTTCATGGCTGTTTGCGGGCCGTCTTGCTGCGGGAAAACTGAGCTCATTTTCAAAATGTTATTAGTCGGCACATTTTTCCCAGAGTTTCAAACAATTTATTATTTTTATCAGCATGATCAGCCAAAATTCCAATCGTTAGAGAAGAAACTGAACATACATTTTAAAAAATTCTCCAATTTTGAGCTCATTTCAGAGTTAGAGAACTGCCTTCTTGTGTTCGATGATTCATGTGAAGAAATTTTTAATGACAAAGAATTTTCCAAATTAGCAACCGCAGGGCGACATAGAAACATCAGTGTAATTTATGTTAAACACAATTTGTTCCAGCAAAGCAGATGGTCCAGAACAATTGATCTAAACACAACACATATCATATTGTTCAAATCACACCGTGACACACAACAGATTAGTTTTATTGGTCGACAGTTGAATAATGCACAATTTTTAAAAGAAAGCTATGAGCTCGCAACCAAAGAACCGTTTGGTCATTTATTAATTGATTTGGATCCAAAAACATCAGACGTCTTGCGCCACTGTTCAAATATTGTTCCTCCAGGACCATCAATTTTTTATCTGCCATCAGCTAAAGCCGTTATCACAAATTTGAGCGATGAGAGAGAAAGAAGTTTTTATGCTGGGGCGGCTGCTAGACATATCGGATACAAAACTAAAAGAGAAGATCGAGAGAGCTCCAAATAAGTTCATTAAATTCCTTTACGAATGTTTGCTCAACATTGTCAATGGTAATGTTCCAATAAGAAAAAGTGTTGTAGAAGGTTATGAAAAATCATTCAGAAAGCTATTGTCTAGACAAATAAGTTTGAAAGAAAAGAGGCAACTTTTTGCTAGAGAAACAGATTTGGTCAAAATTGTTGGTTTCGCTTGTTATCGATATTTGACAAATTCATAATGCGCACCGAAGAATTCATTTTATTTCCAAAACGAATGTTTGCTTCACATCAACCAGTAAAAAAAGAAGTTTTGGACAATCCCCTTTATAAACAGAAAGCTACACAGCTGTCTCTTTTGCAAAGAAACCAGTCCAACTCAATGGAAAAACCAGAGAAAGCATTTGAACCAGTTGAGACTGCCAACAAACTGATGATTGAAACAGCAGAAGAGGAGAAAACAGAACCCAAGAGCGAAGACAGCGAGGTTGAACCGGTAGTGAAAAAACAAAGAAAAAGCGACGATTTCACCTCTATATTGATAGAGCTAGAAGTAATGAATAAAAACCAAATCAAAAGATCAAAAATCATACTTGACTTGATTAACCAATCTGAAACAGTCACAATAGAGTCGAACGACGTTCTTCACGTTAATAAAGAAACACTGGGCATCAAAGCTTCAACATTTCTGTACAATCTACAGCAACCAACTAAAAAAATTGACATTGAAAAATACTCAAAAATTTTATTTGCTCTTAATATCTCACCTCATCTTGTTGCAAATACACATGCCAAGCAAATCTTGGAACCCTCGTCTGAAAGTGAACAAGAATTTTTCCCAAGTAGAGAACAACCCAGTCAACAAGAGTTCTCCTCTACTGGAGAACGACTCAGTGGCTCAAAACCAACCCGAAAAAAATATAAAGAAGAAACAGACCAAACGCCAGACAAAGAAGAGACCAGTCAGAAGATGTGGTCTTTCTTTTCCTGAAGTAAAAAAATTGGATCAGTTGTATTTAAAAGGACCAGCTTCGTATGGAAGCTTAAAACGACTACAGACTCAAAGCAAGCTCCCTATAGGCAAAGTTCTGTCCTATTTGGAGACAAAGCCGTCTTTCACAAAGTACCGTTCAATTCGATTAAAATTTACTAGGCTTAAAGTTTTTGTAAAAGACATTAACGAAATTTGGTCTTTAGATTTGGCACACGTTGATAAATTAGCAAAGTATAACCGCAACATCAAGTATCTCCTAGTAGCGGTTGATTGTTTGTCAAGATATTTACGAGTGGAACCATTAAAAACAAAGTACGCAACAGAAGCAGCTGAAGCATTCAAAAAGATTATCAAAAACAAACAGCCCGAAAAAGTATGGGTTGACGATGGCACAGAATTTCTGGGAGAATTCAAACAATTGTGCAACAAACGCGGAATTCAGTTATATAGTACTTTCAGTGAAAAAAAGTCAGCTTTTGCAGAGAGGAACATTAGATCTCTCAAAAAGATAATTCATCGGTATCTCGAAGAAAAGTGGACCTATAGCTACATTGACCAATTAGACCAATTTGTGAAAACAATCAATTCAAGAGTCAATCGAGTAACTAAAATTGCTCCCAACAAAGTTACAAAAAAAGATGTGCCACGACTAGTTTCATTGACAGTCCAAACAAGCTCAAATCAGAAGCCCAAGTTTTACATTGGAGACTTTGTGAGAATAGTTAAAAAAGATAAAGCATTCAGGAAAAGTTACAAGCAATCGTTCACAGACGAAGTCTTTGAAATAACGGGAATACCGACATTAAGCCCACCAACATACTCCTTAGTCGACACAGACAAAGAACCAATTCAAGGAAAATTTTATCAACCAGAATTACAACTTGTCAGGCTCCCTCTCGTTGAAAATGTCCAACAACCGGTTTGAAGACGAGTTTACAGTTCACGTTGTTTCATCCGCTTCAATGGAAATATTTGATTCAAACACACTTGCATCATTTCGAAATTTTTTTTAATGACGAAATTCAACTTGCAGGTGATTGGAGAGTGGCGTTAAGTGAAATCATATTCCCAACAAAAATAGAAAACATAGTAAACGGAAATCTAATTGTGTACAACTTAAAAGACTATGAAGATTCCCAAAAGATGTCTTCGGGAGCTAATGTTATTTCTAGACCTTATAGCGGACAACAATTTAGTTTTATGCCAGGAACCTTTGATACAGTGGCACAACTTCTTGCTACAATTAAGCGAACAATTGGACTGCCCAATTTTTCTTTCAGAGAGTTGAAGAGCTCTGAAAAATATGAAATTTTATTTGGCAAATATGAGGGAATTACATTTCCCAGCGAGGAAATTCCGAGCATTATTGGATTTAAGGGTATTCCTGACGGTAATGGAATACATATTGGGTACAAAATGATTCCCAATGCGAACAGGTTTATGAAAAGTGATGATACGAAAGCTTATTATGGGGAGTTCCCATCTGATCTTTGTGCTGGAAAGCATCTAATTTTCATCTACACTAACATAATTGAATATCAATACGTTGGTGACACTAAGGCTCCTCTTTTGCGAGTCATTGATTCAAAACAACGTCTGAAAAACGGTAGTGTTTGTGAGCTTGAGCCAACTCATCGGATAGTTTTTACAAACTTAGACTATAAGAAACTCCTAACCAACACAATTCAATCGATTTCAATTGAACTGAGAACGGAAACAGGACAATTAGATCCCTTTTCGGGAACTGGAAAAGTTATTCTAACACTACAATTCAAAAAATTTTCCTCCTAAAATGGATTCTTATTATGCGAATCAAGCAACGTCTTTGCCTCACTTCTCTGGACATTATCGTCAAAGAGGAAGTGGTTTTGGAGCCCTAGCTGCAGGCATTGGACGTGTTGCGCTGCCTTTAGCACGTCGTTTCATTTTGCCTACAGCGAAGCGGATCGGGAAAGAGCTTTTGAAACAAAGTGTTCCAGAGATTTTGGATGTAGTCGGAAGCAAAAAATCTCCTAAACAGGCGTTTAAAAATACAATCGCAAAAACTGTCAAAAAACAGACTGGGGGATCTCGACGAAAAACTTCACGTCGGAGGAAGTCAAGTCGAGTCAAGCCACAGAAAGCGATCAACAAACGCAATAAAACCATTTCAACGCACAGAGCTCCAAAAAGAAGTCGGTCAGATTTTTTTGCCAGAGTGAACGATGATCGCTAATTTGTTACCATCAGAAGCAACTCACAGTTCTTTGGATTTATTCGAAAAACCTTCTCTTTTAGTAACTTTCGATGGTAGTTTTTGTCAAAAGTTGGGCCCAGTCTACAGTCCAAATGGACCCATGTTAGAATTTGAAGTCGCCGGTGACCGAAATTTTTAATGACAAAGAATTTTCCAAATTAGCAACCGCAGGGCGACATAGAAACATCAGTGTAATTTATGTTAAACACAATTTGTTCCAGCAAAGCAGATGGTCCAGAACAATTGATCTAAACACAACACATATCATATTGTTCAAATCACCCCGTGACACACAACAGATTAGTTTTATTGGTCGACAGTTGAATAATGCACAATTTTTAAAAGAAAGCTATGAGCTCGCAACCAAAGAACCGTTTGGTCATTTATTAATTGATTTGGATCCAAAAACATCAGACGTCTTGCGCCACTGTTCAAATATTGTTCCTCCAGGACCATCAATTTTTTATCTGCCATCAGCTAAAGCCGTTATCACAAATTTGAGCGATGAGAGAGAAAGAAGTTTGTATGCTGGGGCGGCTGCTAGACATATCGGATACAAAACTAAAAGAGAAGATCGAGAGAGCTCCAAATAAGTTCATTAAATTCCTTTACGAATGTTTGCTCAACATTGTCAATGGTAATGTTCCAATAAGAAAAAGTGTTGTAGAAGGTTATGAAAAATCATTCAGAAAGCTATTGTCTAGACAAATAAGTTTGAAAGAAAAGAGGCAACTTTTTGCTAGAGAAACAGATTTGGTCAAAATTGTTGGTTTCGCTTGTTATCGATATTTGATACAGTGGCACAACTTCTTGCTACAATTAAGCGAACAATTGGACTGCCCAATTTTTCTTTCAGAGAGTTGAAGAGCTCTGAAAAATATGAAATTTTATTTGGCAAATATGAGGGAATTACATTTCCCAGCGAGGAAATTCCGAGCATTATTGGATTTAAGGGTATTCCTGACGGTAATGGAATACATATTGGGTACAAAATGATTCCCAATGCGAACAGGTTTATGAAAAGTGATGATACGAAAGCTTATTATGGGGAGTTCCCATCTGATCTTTGTGCTGGAAAGCATCTAATTTTCATCTACACTAACATAATTGAATATCAATACGTTGGTGACACTAAGGCTCCTCTTTTGCGAGTCATTGATTCAAAACAACGTCTGAAAAACGGTAGTGTTTGTGAGCTTGAGCCAACTCATCGGATAGTTTTTACAAACTTAGACTATAAGAAGCTCCTAACCAACACAATTCAATCGATTTCAATTGAACTGAGAACGGAAACAGGACAATTAGATCCCTTTTCGGGAACTGGAAAAGTTATTCTAACACTACAATTCAAAAAATTTTCCTCCTAAAATGGATTCTTATTATGCGAATCAAGCAACGTCTTTGCCTCACTTCTCTGGACATTATCGTCAAAGAGGAAGTGGTTTTGGAGCCCTAGCTGCAGGCATTGGACGTGTTGCGCTGCCTTTAGCACGTCGTTTCATTTTGCCTACAGCGAAGCGGATCGGGAAAGAGCTTTTGAAACAAAGTGTTCCAGAGATTTTGGATGTAGTCGGAAGCAAAAAATCTCCTAAACAGGCGTTTAAAAATACAATCGCAAAAACTGTCAAAAAACAGACTGGGGGATCTCGACGAAAAACTTCACGTCGGAGGAAGTCAAGTCGAGTCAAGCCACAGAAAGCGATCAACAAACGCAATAAAACCATTTCAACGCACAGAGCTCCAAAAAGAAGTCGGTCAGATTTTTTTGCCAGAGTGAACGATGATCGCTAATTTGTTACCATCAGAAGCAACTCACAGTTCTTTGGATTTATTCGAAAAACCTTCTCTTTTAGTAACTTTCGATGGTAGTTTTTGTCAAAAGTTGGGCCCAGTCTACAGTCCAAATGGACCCATATTAGAATTTGAAGTCGCCGGTGACCGAAATAATTTTATTGACTTACAGAAAATTTTCTTGGAAATAAAATGTAAAATTGTCCAGTCATCAGAAGCTGATTTGAGATATGACGCAGGAGCAGCAACAGATGTTACGAAGACAGATGCTCCCTATTTTTGCAATAACGTGTTACATTCACTCTTCTCTGACTGTACAGTGTCTGCTAATGGACAAAAAATTTCAAACGCTAACGGAAACTATGCTCATAAAAGTTTTATTGAAACAGAATTTTCACATAACAAAGATGCAAAAAACACCTGGTTGGCATGTCAGGGTTACTCCTACGAAGAAAATCCAGGAGCGCTGTCAACTGCGGAAGTGAACAGAAGGAAAGTCTTAGTGAGGCAATCAGCTGAGTGCACATTCTACGGTAAAGTTGCAGTCGACTTTTTCACCTGTGACAGACATTTGCTAAGTGGTGTGACACTTCGCATTGCATTTAGACGGTCAATAGATGATTTTGTTATAATGTCTGACGATGCTGCCAAGCACTACAAAGTAAAAATTGTCGAGGCTAATTTGTATGTGCGCAAGATGACATTGAACGATGATGTTGTATCGGCTATTGAAAAAACTTTATTAACAAGTCCAGCTTCCTATCCCTACCTGGAGACTCTAACAAAAACGTTTCTGGCGTCAACGGGTCTCCACAGTTGGAAACAAGAAGATATTTTTGCCAGAGAACCGATTCGTAGACTAGCAATTTGTCTGAACACTAACGAAGCGTTTCTTGGTAACAACAGACAAAATCCATTTAATTTCCGCAAATTCAACCTTGAGCAGATTTATATTTATCGAAACGGTTTACCTGTGGCAGACAGTCCGATATCAACAAGTGATGACAAACGTCTTTACTTTAACACAATATCTGATTTAGCTTACATCGACAATGGTCATGGAATAAGTTTGACAGATTACCCAAACCATTTCATAATGGTTTTTGATTTGACCAGCACCCAACAAGCATCCCACGATTTTATTCATCCTGAGCTTACAAATTCGTCAATTTCTATTGAGTTGAAATTTTCTGCGGCCTTACCGAACAATATAGAAATATTCATTATTGGCGAAAAAGCTAGCACAATATTTGTTGATAGTGCAAGAAGAGTATCAAAGAATCACATTCTGACAAATTAATGATGGATGAAGACGATATTAATGGTTTAATCCAAGGTTGCAAAACTCTTAAATATAAATTCCATGGTGTGTTTGCGGCCAACAACTTTCCGGAAAAAATGAACAGAAACAGCTTCCTTATTGTTAATGCAGCAACTGCTGAAAATATTGGCAGCCACTGGTTACTATTATGCAGAAAAAACAATCAACTTTTGTTTGCCGATCCCCTTGGTCAGCCCATTTCATCGTACAAACACCTATATCAAAGAATCGTTTCCGTTGGCAGCAATCACAACATCTATCAACTCTTGGAGAATCAACCAATTCAAAGAGCAAACTCTAAACTTTGTGGACTTTTTTGTATTTATATTGCTCATTTTGTTTTCAATGCTCAAAAACTTGTAAATATTAGCGATAATGAATTGATTCGTTTCGCTTTTCATATGATGTTCTAACCTTACTAACTTGAGAAATTTATTTTTTTTTTCAAAACTTTACTTTTTCTTCATACACAAAGCGAACACTCAATAAATCAGAATCAATATTCAATTTTCCATATCCACTCATAAAAATATCCATAATTTGACAAAAAGCGCCAGAATGAGGACCATACAAAATTGTTTCAACTCTTCGTAAAGTATCACTATTAACAAAATCAGTTTGAACTTGTTTCGATGGAGGCCGGGCATTGTAGATAGTTTTTTGAGCAACTACTGGCATCTTGGCACTCGGTTTGAGATTGACATTTGTTTGTTTTGCAGAGCTGCTTTTCGATAAATTGTTGTGGTTAGCAAAAGCTGGCAGTCGTTTGCGCACTGACTGTGAATCGGTTTTTTCTCCCGAACCGTTGAATTCGATTGCCAATTTGAGTTTTGTAAAAACGTCTCCATTAGTCTCCAAGTTTGGTGCAGTCCAAAACAAGAATTTGAAAGCTGTATAAACACAAGGCACAGGAAAGCTCTGACATCGTTTCACTGTTTCGTTTTCAAAAGTAGTTGTATCAATCAGAACGTGATAATGACTGTTTACTAAATTGCAAAATTCGGAATCAAAATGTGCACACACTGCATAAAAATTTCCAATAGAAAAGCTAGGTTTTTCTTCAAGAATGAGAAATTTGAACTGTTTCTGAAATTGTTTAAAGTAATTTGGAGAACGCTCAAACATCGCCTCAACCATCGTTGTTGGCAACTTCTTTTTGAATTTCTGGTTTCTTCGCTAGTGGTGGTTTTGTTGTTGAGAGCTGGTCAGCCACTGAGTTCTGTATTTTGCTAGCTGAGCTGACCAAATTTTCAAACTCTCCAAGAGTTAGAGAAATTCTCTGTTCAAACTCGTAATCGTCTGTTGCTTTTTTGAACAATTTCAGAAATACATATGTCCCTGTCCTTTCATAGGTTTTCAGCGTTGCTCTGATTAAGCGCTTATCAGTTTTGGAAATATCGAAATAACAATCTCCAAACTCTGTGTCTTTAGTGGACGTGAAAGGCATAGTGTGCAACTTGTTTTATTACTTTCAAGTGTTATAATGTGTAAAACTCCAACTCAATGGGGCGGCAAGTTGGGTTTAAACAAGTGTCGTCAAACTGCCTAATTAAATCCAAATGATTTGTGAATACAGGCTCAAGTACGCCTATGGCGTACTTGAGTCTGTCTGTTGTTCACATATTGCATAATTAATTTCAGCTGTGACCTTAGATAAGACAAAAAACATATGTGAACCTAGGTGTGTACTTGGACCAGCAGTGCACTGTACACTTTTTATTGGAATTATATGCGTACCATATGTTTTGAGAACACAAATGTGACCCACCCTGGGTGGGTATTTGAGCAAGCAGTGCAGTGTACACTGTTTATTGATATTATATGCGGACCACATGTTTTGGTTCTATAGAGAAAACAGATGTGACCCTAGGTGTGTGTTTGGACCAGCAGTGCAGTGTACACTGTTTATTGGAATTATATGCGGACCATATGTTTATAACTTGGAACAGATGTGACCCTGGGTGTGTGATATAATTAGAAGCACAAGTGAAACTACAGCAGTAAGGAAATTCTGATAAGAATAAACATGCACCAGCGTACAATGAAATGCTAATAATAAAATACGCTCTGGATAAGAACTGAGTTAGTACACACTATAAAGTGTATCGACCCATGTAAAATAACAAAATTTAGAGCATATATCAGAGCACATACACTACCAAAATTAAAACCATATTTGACCCCGGATATAATTTGTTGAATTACACGTTGTGCAATATTACTTTAAAAATAGTTATTCATTTTCTTTAAACCTTGCGTTCAGTGCACTTTGCTTTCTTTCAACAGTTCGTTACCAGACAAAAACCTACCAACAGTCTTCTATCAAATTGGTTTTAATTTCTTTCTCAAAATTTGTACAAAAATTATGTCCGTTCAAATACTTGCTGAATCTGTAATTTCCTTGGAGCGAACATTGGTTTATCAGACAGTGTTCGAAAACTTTGTTGTGCTTATTCAACAGAAGAGACAAGGCGATGTTTGGCAAACTTACCAGCACTGCTTGATACCCAAGCTTTTCATTAACGCAATTGCTTCTTTACCAGAGAAGACAGAACCAGCAGATTGCACTCTTATTACATCAGGAGGACATTTACCTCCAAAAACTTTGCCAACATTTCAACATCTTGGCATGGAGTCATTACCTGACGACGTTAAACGAATTTTGTTTCGTTACGATTGCGACTGTGTGCCTCTGTTTGAAAACCAGCTAGGGGCTTATCAGGCTTGCGAAAATTTAGCTGACATGTGGGGCATAAAGTCATCACCTTGCTCCCCAGAAAATCAATCGCAATTGGATTCAGGCAGCTTGCCAGTAATACCAGCAGTTGATCCGAGTCCCAGTTTGACACCGACATCTAGCCCATCTCTCTTTGCGGGAATTACAAAGAACAATTCTACGGCTCTGTTCAGTGACAACCAGTTTGATACAACGTTACTGTCAGCTACACAATTTCAAACACCAGAACCAGCACGTGTTTTTGGCGTCACAGACACGCCAAAGATTTGCAATGCACCAAAGAAACGGCTACCTGAGAATTCTTTAATGGACTTATTTGATTAATTTGAAAACTAAACTTAATGGATCACCACAAAACTCTTTTATATAGTGAGATGCTAACTTGATTTTGTTTCAAGAATGTATGATTTCAACTTTTTAAAAGCTGAATTTAACTTTTTAAATCTGTTTTATAGCTTTAAATCTGCTGAGTCAAAGAAATTAAAACATTGCTACTGATCAAGTTCAAACATGTTCAGAAAAGATTTTCATTATGACGTAAACATTTGTTTCCTAACAAACACTCAATTATTACAACAACTACTTTGACGTGGTGAGATTTTTCAATATTATATCCAGAAATACTTTTCCCAATCTGGTAAATTTTTGTTATTATTATATATATTAAACATAAAGTTTAGAGATATAGCCATATGTGAGAGTATGCGGTATGGACGCTAATGACATGTTAACTCCATGCCACAGCTGTAGCATGGATTGAATTCCAAATTCAATTCATAAGTCGAAGAACTGTTCAAAAAATAAAAAATAATCAAAGAAAATATTTCGAAAAAATGCATTTCAAACGTCAAATCTTGACACTTAATTCAGTAGATGCCCTCTTCAGCTTACACTAGAATCAACTCTCATTTGTTACTTGGGGATCAATTGAAAAAAAAGAGCTTGTTAGTTTAAAAAAAAAACGAAAAAACTCAAAAAAAAAATTTTTTTTAACACGACCTCTGACCTTTGACCCCAAAAAAGAAGGTTCCAAAAAATACTTGGGATGAAACTGATTGTTCAGTAAGAATCAGCATACTCTAAAGCACAAAACATCTCATCACACTCGTCATATTTTACTCATCCGTTATGGAGATAATTAGCCTCTAATTAGCGACTAATTAAGGGTTAATTAACCTAATTACTATTTACTGAAAAAAAAAATTCAAATTTTTGCAACGGTTTTGTACTCACTGCTTGATGCCCGACATTATTGCTCATAAGCATCGTCATCAAAAAACGGCTCCTTCACCGATTTTCGAAACATCTGGCAATTAATGTCACATTAACATCTGGCATTAATTAGCATATGAAGTACCCTAAGGAAAGATGTTAGATCGGTTTTCTTTAAATTTTTGGACTTATTGGGCCCTCAGTGTAAATTTATCTCATAACAGCTGTCATCAAAAAAGGCCTCAGAAAAAAGACACATGTTTATGTCATGTAATTGTCATGTAATTGTTAATTAATGACTTGATTGACAGAAAAACAAACTTTTTTTCTGTTTATTTTTGGGCAATTTTTTTATATGGGTCCTATGTTTTTCGGCACGGGGAGCATTTTTGCTCATCACACTTAAGAACGTAGGACAACTCTAACCATCCGTAATTGAAAATGCATAAAATAGCGCTTTTTATTACAATTTTGAATATTAGCATGTTTTTCCAGGTTCTCAAAAAAAGTTTTTTGACACAAACGATGATCAGCAATACTCGGTAGGGTTCCCTGTGGTGGTATATTTTGGCATACGATTGCAATGGAGAGTTGAAAACACATCTTTTTTCTCTCAAAAGTAACAAAATTTCGAAATAAAGGTATGCGCCAAAACCGACCAATCAGAAAACAGCATTTCAAAACTTCGAATTTGGCGCCTATGCAGTACTGTAGTCTCTAATACTGTAAACCCGAGAAACCATTTCTTGTTCATTCGTTTCTCTAGCTCAACTGTTCGTACTCGAGTTTTACAAGTCGTTCTTACTAAAGTTAGACAATTCAAAAATGGGTTTCCAGTGTCGTTATTGTGATTCTATTCTGAGTACAAAAGGAAATCGCTCCAGGCATGAGCATAAATTCCATCCTGATGAGATTGGTTTACCCGTATATCAATGCTCATTATATGAGTTTACTTGTCGGAAGATTTCTTTGCTCGAAGAACACATGAAAACTGCACACCAACGATTCACCAATTGCTGTCAAAGCTGCCTACTCGGATTCAACGATTGCCATCTTTACGTACAGCATATGACTTCCGTTCACCACTTACCCGTCCTAGGAGAACAATTTCAGCCTCGAGACACTCCGTTGGAAAGTGCATTCCATGGAGTACTGAGATCGTTCGAGTCAACAGCGGCCGAAGAGTCCAATGATCTCGAAAACTTTATGCGGATACAAAAACCCAAAATAGACACTCTAATAAGTGAGCAGTTGACCCAGGGTCCTCAAAAAGTTCAACTGTGTGCAAAATTGCGGCTTGTCAAAGTTATGTATGATGAGCCAGATATGCCAGAAGATGACCGTATTGAAATATACGCAAACTCTCTGATGACTCCTGTCTATGCAAACGGACTGTCGGATGAAGCCTATTGGCAAAGGGTGGAGACGATGATGAGCGTATTGACAACATTCAACTCTTTGGGGAGTGGTTGGACACTCGAAAAAGTTCTCAAAGTTGACGTCAAATTCGCACGTTTCAGACCAATTCTTGGTTCATCATACATCGCGTTGCCGTCAAAAATTGACAACTGCAGAGGATTGCTCAACGTTAGGAACCACGAAGATCGAGATTGCTTCAGGTATTGTTTTGTGGCCGCTTATCACATGTATCATCAGATAAGTTTAGATAGAATTGATCGAAACTATCAAACCGACAAAACTTCACCAACTACATACAATCAACCAGGACTGCATCAACCTCTGGGCGATTTTACTATGCCCATGGGCTTTGCAGACATTCCTCAATTTGAAACACTCAACAACGTTCAGGTAAACGTGTTTGGATACGATAACGGCCAGCTTTTCCCTCTAAAAATTTCGTCATACAGCTCAGATTTTGTAATGGATTTACTTTTGCTGTACGACTGTGACCGTCATCACTACGTCCTCATTACAAACCTTGTGAAGGTTGTTTGCTACGTGCGAGAACTTGATTACAGATTCTCCTACAAAATTTGTCGAAACTGTTTTTGGATTTGTCGAGAAGGACTTGAAAGTTACAACCTACATCTCAATAACTGTTGCAAAAATGCACCTGCTGTCATTCATATGCCTTCATGTGAGAACAACTCATACAAGTTCACGAACTTGGCTGCTACGTGGTTTGTCCCTCTTGTTATCTATTTTGACTTCGAGTCTTTCTTACGACCCGTATCTACTTGCAAGGGACCAAGTGATAAAGCCTTTACACAGGTCAAGGAGATACATGAACCGTGTGGCTTTGCGCTAACAGTGACAGATCACCACTCATCAAAGCCAATCTTTCATCATGTAGACAGTTCTCCTGCTTGCATGACAAATTTTGTCAAAATGCTTCACAAACTAGCCAGAGATATTTATCAGCAGAAAAGGAAGCACCCTTTCTTCAAAGGCGATAGACGAAGCTTGGGAAAGTCTAACGCTACGCACTGTTGGATATGTGAAAAATCGTTTTCAGAAACGGAAGATCCAGAGAACACAATTGACCTGGACCATTGCCACTACAGTGGTAAATTCTTGGGATGGGCACATGAGAAATGCAATCGCTTGAGACGAAATATCAATTTCACCCCTGTTGTGGGTCATAATATTCAAAATTATGACTTACATCACATTTGCTTGGCACTGAACAACTGCGAGCCAACCACAACCATCAGCGTCATACCAGCCACCGACGAAAAATACATATCAATGACATTTGGTGTGCTTATTGACACTTTCGTAACGGAAAAGGGAAAAACAGTGAAAGTTTACGAATATCTTCGATTCATAGACTCCTTCAAGATGATGAACAGTTCTTTAGAGAAACTTGTTGAAATTTTACCCGATGACCGTTTCGAAATAATGAGGGCAATGTTTTCTACATTATCTGATGCTAACCTTCAGCTACTTAAACAGAAAGGCTACTACCCTTACTCTTATGTGACTGGTCGGTCCAAGTTCAGTGACATCAGTCTCCCACCACTGAGCAAGTGGGGTAACACTCTGGACGGAGGGGCAGTGAAGGTAACGGAGACTAATTTACAACATGCACGCAGGATGTGGGAAATTCTGGAATGTGGAACACTGCAGGATTATCTTGACTCATACTTGAAGCTCGACTGTGCACTACTCGCATGTGTTTGCGAATTCCATCGACAGTTGAGTTTCGATACGTATAAACTGGACTGTATGCACTTCTTCACCCTACCCAATATGGCTAAGGAAGCATCACTTAGAATCTGCAAAGCCAATGTCGAGTTACTGACTGAGCGCGAACACTTGGACATGATTGAACCCGCAATTCGCGGTGGAGTCACATCTGTCTTTGAAAGTCGGCGCTTCACTGCAAATAACTCCTATATTCCCAACCACGATAGCACGGAGGAATCCTGTTTTGGTTTCTGTGTCGACGCTAATAACCTTTATGGTGGCGTAATGCAATTAGAGAAACTACCGCTCGCCGACTTTGCGTTCAACACAGATATTCAACTTCAAGAGATTTTGGACACCACCGATGACGCTAGCATTGGATACTTTGTAGAGGTCGATATCTCATACCCGCCGAGCCTTCATGATGAGCATCGCGATTTTCCGTTGGCGCCCACAAAAGACGTGGTTGAAGATGAGTGGTTGAGCGATTACCAGATCGAATTAAAAGAACAACACAATCTCCCATCTTCCAAAGTAAAGAAACTCCTGCAAACGTTCTTTGATAAAGAGAGATACGTGGTCCACTACAAACTGCTGAAACTCTATGTCCAACTCGGCTTGGTAATCAGGAAAGTTCACAGAGTGCTTCAATTTCGACAAGAAAACTGGCTGTCGCCATACATTACACTAAATAGTGAAAAGCGGCAAGTTGCGTCAAACAAGTTTGAAGAGAACTTTTATAAACTGATGAATAATGCAGTTTATGGTAAAAACTGCGAATCGAAAAGACGCAGAAATAAAATAACAATCTCACGAGATGCCGAGCATGCGCTGAAGATAATATCCAGATTTGAGTTTGATCGCTATATGATCTTTGGGGAGAATTTAGCAGCCTTGACCACACGGCCGAAGTCCATTTATTGGAACACTCCCACTATTGTGGGAGCGACTATATTAGATCTTGCAAAATTCCACATGTACTCATTCCATTACAATGTCATGCGCCCCAACTTTAATTGTCGCCTTCTTTACAGCGATACAGATAGTCTCCTTTATGCGATAAAAAGCGACGATTTTTATACAGAGTTATCGCAGAAGCCTCAATCAGTATTAAGTCATTTTGATTTCTCAAATTACCCACCCAATCACTTTCTTTACGATACCACTAACAAAAGAGTCGTCCTCAAATACAAGGACGAATTCGCCGGCGACTATATTACTGACTTTATCTGTTTGAAGCCGAAGCTGTACTCCATCCTGTCAAAAAGTAAGTTTATTCTCTCATAAAACAAAATTGTTAGTTGTTGTATAAAAATTCGTATTGGGTTAATAGGCATCTGGAAGGTGTTAAATCGTATTATATTTACATAGGGGGTTAGTAATTATAATAGCACCTAATTTTTCTCATTTCTTTCTTTCTTTTAGGTTGTCGAAAACTTTCAGCAAAAGGGGTGACGAGGGCCGCACAACAACATCTTCGCCACGTCGACTTCTTAAACACTCTCAGCACTGGAAACCACCTGCGCTCAGAGAACACCAGGATTGTGTCCGACCACCACAGGCTGCAGACAGTTACTACAAACAAAATTTGTCTGTCAGCTTTTGACAACAAGCGCTATATACTACCCGATGGCATAAAAACCCTCCCGTTTGGCCATTATGAAATTGTCGATTATGCTATCGATGAAATTGATTGGAATAACGACGATGTGGAATGGGATTATGACGATTTTAGCGACTTACTTTTGAGCTCTAGCCCAGAGTGGGATAACAGTTTTGTTGTACCAAATTCCTCTCCAGATACCACCCAAAGCTCCAACACATGGCAACCACCAGACCCCGGTTTTGTCGCTGCTCAGAATATAAATGATTCGGATATTGAAAGTAGCGATATCGTTGATTTCGATGCCAGTTTTGAAGAAAACTCTACGCCCGATAATCCGTTCATTAATAAGTGAAAGCGAGTCAGAGGGCCCAGTGTGCAAAACTGCAAGGCGATATTAGTGTGCAAAATTAAATTTAATTGCCCAGAGAGAGACACGCAAAACTGAACCAGTATTGATTTTGCATGCAGTGTGAAATTTGGTTTTAATTTAATTTGTTTGAGTGTTTTGAAATCAAAAGCAAGCGGCGAGACAGAAAGCAAAGTTAAAGGGAAACAAAAGCGACAAGACTCAAAAGGGAAAGATTGAACAGGAGAGGGATATAAACAGCGGCGAAAGATTTTATCCCGCCTATCCTATTCCCACTTAACCGCCACTACCTATTATCCTATGGTTAAGAGTCGAATGATAACCCCCCCTTTCTTTACGTAGGTATTATATACTACTCTTGTGGTTTCCGATTACTTTTAATTAACACAGACGCAAATTCTCAATTAGAAAACATTTAAACTTTCATCCTCTCAAGCGTGTTTTATTT